>NC_054592.1:99697-124697 GCF_017654505.1 Polyodon spathula
ATAGAAGTCTTCATTTAAGGGGTCTGTGGGAGTATTTGCAATAGTCAGTTCTGATTTGCTGTGAATTAACTTTGTCTTGGATCTTTCTGCATTAGTGTAGATTCTCTTAATTTTTTTTTCTCCAGTAGCACTAGATAATTCACAAGTCTATCAGTGTCAGAAGTTAGGATCTACAGGCAAGCTAAGCTGGGTAAATACAGATACTGAGAAACGAACAATAATTACTTTGTGCTGCAGCAACAGAAGACACAATAACTCTGCAAGAGTCATAAAATACTTCTGTGCTTAAAGTGTGCTTTGCGTTATAATACACTTCAATATAGTACACTGATTTTAAAGAGGAAAGAACTGTTTAAACCATAATCCTTGGTCAGTATAAAATGAATGAATGGATGTGGTAGGGTAATTGTTTAATTGGTACGCACATTGTTTACTTACGTTTGTCACCCATGTCAGCCCTGCTTTATCAAACGCAGTGTGAAATCAAGTAGCCGACCAACAAGAAAGAGGGTCCTGACCCGGGTAGGTGCTGACCCTGGTAGAGGATGCCAGTGTGAAAGGGGCTTAAGAGTACTATTGGAGTGACCTTCAATGAAGTGTTGAGTAACGTAATAAAATAAATACGCTTTCTACTGACTTGTCCAAATCAACGTCAACTGATTCTTAAACCACAGTGCATTGTGTAATCGCAAGTGTGCAAATGATGGTGGTACCAAACTTGAAAGGTGGAATTCAATATTTTTTTCCACTATCTACATTAAAAAATAGAACTTCTTTTAAAGTTGGGCATTTTTCAGAATGTAGCATTCACCAAACAATGCATCAGGCATTTCATTACATACAATGAGGTCGTCTACCTCGAATCCAAGTGTATAACATTTCTCTTTCCCACACCTCTAATTAATCTGGGTGGGGCTGTTATTTTCTACAGTTCAGTTGTAATCCCCTGCATTTGCTTCCTAATTGAACTGTGTTTTTGTTGGAATTGCTCTGGGAGTTAGCAGTTCACGAGCCAACAGAGATACAGAAGTGACACATTTCTGATCAAGATCATGCCTGTCTCTGATCAAGCAGTCTTGTTTAACGCTTGCTGTGTTTCTTGTGATCAGTTCAGGCACTGACTCAAATTCTGCTTTGCACTGCCATTTATCACAAACTGTAACTCTGTGTAGTAAATGAATGTTACCCTGCCATGTCAGAGTACTCAGCAGTGTAGTAGGAAGAACACAGGCTGCACCTGTGGGACCCGGGTTCAGTTCCTACGTACCTGGAACACATGAGTTCCGGAGGGTGCATTATCCACCTTGTTATCTTAAGAAAACCACAAGCAATAATTCTGTACGAAAAAACAAACTGAGGAGTTCTGTAGTGTGCAGGATGGCTTCTCATATCACCCTGAAGGTGGTTGCTGAGTGACTTGGTGTTTGTATCAGATCATATGCACTACAGTAAATGCAGAAGGTTATCTTTTTAAACATAGGAACATAGCCTTGTAGCCTGTCCACGTGAAATCAAACCAAACAGCACAAGGTATAAAGTAGAACACAGTGTCACTTTAGAATTTGTCACTGCCTTCAGCAGAAGCTTCAATTAGGCAAGCAGTTTATAGACAGAGGTAAAACCACTGCATATAAAAACAGACCTGTCACTTATCAATGCATGTATTAACATTGACAAATGCACACAGAGTAGAAAATCAACATTTTATTACCTGTCTGTTGCTTTGAATTCAGGTAGTCAAAACAATTGGTAGTCTTGTAATCATCATTCATAGTTACTATTCCAGCCTGCTGGCAGGCCTCTAATTGCTCTACACAATTTTCGTGTTTTCTTGCTTTCTGCTGGGATCTCAGGTCAGTTGTTGTTTTAATAGAACATGCAAGCTACGACCTTTGTGATCATTGTGTGGAAACCACATGGAACATTGACAAATGCACACAGAGTAGAAAATCAACATTTTATTACCTGTCTGTTGCTTTGAATTCAGGTAGTCAAAACAATTGGTAGTCTTGTAATCATCATTCATAGTTACTATTCCAGCCTGCTGGCAGGCCTCTAATTGCTCTACACAATTTTCGTGTTTTCTTGCTTTCTGCTGGGATCTCAGGTCAGTTGTTGTTTTAATAGAACATGCAAGCTACGACCTTTGTGATCATTGTGTGGAAACCACATGGATTTAAACGCATACGGCACATGTTGAGCACAATTGCTTATTTATTGCTCCCTTTCCTTGCTAATGTAAAAAGCGTGTAATCCCATTTTTGTTGTCATAATTGAAAATATTTATTTGAAATGCTAATTTTCTCCTAATCCTGTGTGCAGTGTTTGATAAATGTTGCCTCTTGGACACTTTTCACCTTGCTGTTCAGTGCCTGGAGGTGTTCCTGGTCTCACTGTAATTGACCTGCTGTCTGCCCTGACACGGCTTCTGCCTTGTTTAACCGTGTGTCTGTCCTTCCACGTCAGCCTCTCTGTGTGCTCCCGTTTCTCCTCTGAATGTGCTGTCTGCCTGTGCCTCCTATCTGAAAGAGTTCTGTGGGTTGGGTGGCTTTTTCCGTGCATACCTGTGTATGGGGTCTTGTGCTTCAAGCCAAGAATATAAGATATAATTAAAGGGTGCTGTGCTACAAAAGTAAGTCATAAAACATAATGAATGCCCTTCAAGTTCTTTGTGAGTTGCTCCCGTTGACAGTGCTGCTGCTCTTTTAATTTTTTTTTTTTTTTTTTTTTTTTTTGAATGAGATTTTGCTCAGACTTTGTTTTGGATGCATCTCAAGTGTTCCCTTTTTTCTCTCCTTTCTCCTCTTTTGCCTCCTATTTTGTGTGTCTGGATTTTCCAGTATTTTTACCCTCCCTTCAGTACCTTTTCACTATACGTTTGACTGTCCTCTTCTTCAATGGCACCAGTTTTGCTGAAGTGTGCAGTGGGTGCATGCTTTTTCCTGTAGCTCACCATTATAAAGCCTTGCACAACTTGTGGTTTAAAATAACCCCCTGCAAATCGGAAGTGGCCACATGGCTTTTGCTATGATACGATATCTGACTGAGGCACAAGAGTGCATTCTCTTAATGGGTAGCCTAAGATTATTGGTGTCTGTCTAGCTGCAGAAGATATTCCACACTGTTGGAATGCGCCATCACCCACTGGGTCAGGTTCTAGACGGGGTGATTTGTTTATTTTCAGTTAAAGGATAAAATCAGTTTTGGTGATATCTAGAGAACCACCTAACCTAATTGTGATAGAACTTGGTTTAGCCGTTTATTACCACATGATATTAGAGAGTATATCTGATTTAAGACGGACGACACCATTCGTATGTCGTACTTGCTAGAAAATGTAAAGCAGCTATGGTTAATGGTCTACTTTTTCATGATGCATCTTGATTTTTGTATTTACAGTGGGGATTTTGTTCCAAACATGCTTGTTTATTTTATTTTAATACGACAGATGTATATAGTTTTGGCCACAGCAGTACAGGGTTTGAGTTTCTACACCATCGCAAACTTTACAACCAATCAGGTTGCTCCGCTGCTGTAGGATATGCTACAGCTTTTGATTTCTGTAGTGCATGAAATGGAATTTGCGTAAGCTGAAAAAACATAACTATGGCAACCGAGACTACTGTAGAAGAGATCAAAGTAAAAAGCGAAAATGTCTGCAATAAAGACTTGGCAGGTCTTTTTATTAGAACTGTGAACGTTTATTTCCTCATACGCTACACCTACAAACAAGTTATTGTTTGCGTACTCCACTGGTGTGACATTACTGATTCAGAGAGACTCCCTTTTTGTTGCTCTTCGGTGCTGAAGCTGTATCTTTTTGTATTCCCTTCCCCAGCTTGTCACGCAAGGAATTTGCTTGGCTGTGTGGGAGTAGGGATCCCCTGATGTAAGGGGCTGGCTCGCTTCTGATGGCTCAGGCCTGTAATAAAACTGTGGGAGGGCTGGGCATTCAGGGAAATCGTGATCTGGCTTCTAGTCATATTAAGGGGAGGGGGGAGGGGGAGGGGGGGGTGGGAGGGCAGCTTTTGATATCTTAACTTTTTGTTGTGTTGTGTCAAACACTTAAAACAATAACATCCTTTTCATGTGCACTACCTCTAAAAATAAATCGTGTGCATAGTGAGACATGCAGAAACAAGTTCCAACATTCTAGCTATTGATCTGTAATATGGGATTTCCGAGACACAGCATTGGCTTTCCGGTAAAATCATGAGGAAATCAGCTACACAGACACATCAATTGTATGGGCTTGTTTGCCGAGATCCCAATCGATTACAATCTCTACCTGTTGAATATTTGTCTGAGAAGAGTGTGCATCTTTATCTGTAAAGTATTGGAAAGAGCAGCGTTTACCACATAAAGATTCTGTAATTGTGTAATACTTTGATCTCATGCATGTGTACTGGACAGGTTTGATCAAGTAACTGTATGTAAAAGAGGTTCAAGAATGACCACGATCGTCAAAACAAGTAGGCAAACAGATGTAACCTAACAGACACCCTGGGCAGGCATTGTCAACATTTAACTGCCTTTGAAACTCCAGCCATCACTGTGATGTCCAGAGCAGTTTGAAAAAGGATTTTAGAAACGCTAAAAGCCATAGAGCTTTCAAAAATAAGCTGTCAAAGATATCTTGTGGAGAGAAAGGGCTTCTTCAATGATTATTGGTATGATTTAATTACTGTGCCATATTGGAGCCATCTGTTGTTGCTTTAGGCTAGTTCTGTGGAAATATAGTATTGGAGAGTTGCAAGATGTGGCTGGTTTTAATTATAGTTTTTAATGACTTTCTTTTTTCATCATCGCTGTGTATATTGCTAAGATTTTATTTAAAAAAAATCCTTTTTGGCAACGCTGATTTGGAATAAAACCCAACACAGTATTTAGATTCAGTTGTAAGGCACTGTACTTTTGTGTAGGGTTGGCTGACATGTTTTCACCCTTTTTAACATTTTTACTTTTTCACTTGCAGATTCTCACAAACACAGAGACAAGCATAAGGACCGAGAACACAAACACAAAGATCACAAGAAGGACAAGGAACGAGAGAAATCAAAGCACAGCAACAGGTAACGCCAGTGAATTTCCCTGTTATTGCATATTCCGACAACCACAGCAAGCTCTGGACAGGGGCTGAATCCAGTCGGCGCCCTGTGTATTTAAAGAAAGATCGCTGCATTACACCCCCAGCAACTTGGGTTTCTAACTCTTTTATTTAATGGGCTGTGGTAGATGAGATGAGATCTGAATTCTGCTAGAAGAGGATGCGATAATAGGAAGAAGAGCTTCCCCAGTAAGGCTGTAACTCTCCTCGCCAGTAGCCGCGGGTAATTCTGTCCAGGCTGTTGCAGAGTTCGTGGCTGGGGTATCGAAACTGCTGATTAAAACCTGAAGATTCAATGTGTAGCACAACAGACACTCCATGTAGAAGTGATTCATAGTGAAACCTCACAGCTGGTCAGGTTGGAGGTGTCACAGGTTTAACGTGCCCATGGCACTCCAAGCCTCAGATAGATAGTAATAGTCCTGTGATTATTGTGTGACGACTCGCGGAATTTAAAAGTAAATGAATTGAAATAAGAACATGGATGATTGGTGGTCCCAGAGGATCAGGGCTTGTGAAGAGCTGTCCTGTCACCTGAGCTCCAGCTGAGTGGGCTTGCCGATGTTGCTAAGTGGCATCGCCTGGAGCCCCGGGTGAGTTCAGGTCATTCTTTGTTCTTCCTAGTAGGTTCTGACCTGCCCCCTCATATTCCTCTGTCAAAAACCGTTCCGCTGCCAGCTACAAAATTCCTCCACATTCTGACCTGCAGCCCTCTGGCAAAAAAGTTGGAATGTCTGCTAAAGTGGAGTCAAGTTATAGTGAGACCAACTTGCCAGCCCACCCCCACCCCCCAAGAGCCAGAGAGTCAAAAGAGAACGATTCCAGTCATTAGATGTATTTGAAAGTGTCCGTCTGTGACTCCTGTATCTCTTTCTGACTTCCTCACAGCGAACACAAGGACTTCTCGGAAAAGAAAAACAAAGACAAGGATAAAGTGAAGCACAAAGATGGCAGCTCAGAAAAACACAAGGATAAACACAAAGACAAGAGAAAAGACGAGAGGGTGAGGCAGCGGCGGTCTTCGCTGAGTCAGAGGCTTGAATCGGGGTCGAGTCACAAGCACACCTGGGGTCAATTCGAATGACAATTTTGTTTCAATTATACTAAAATGTAACACAAACAAGTACACACATTTAACCTATTCTAAATAACCAAGCAGTAACCCCAGGTACAAATGCAGAAACACACTAGAACTTTTTTCAAACAAATGGGGCCACCAAAAGTGGTTGAAAATACAAGAATAATGTAATTATAAAAAGTCGGTTATAGTAATTACAATCACACAGGGGTGCCAAGGTTCAGCTACAGTTAGTTTCATTGTAATTGCAGTTAGTGACAAATGTTCTGCTGGTCTGCAATGATTTCTTCTGTTTTCTTCTATCTAGAGTAAGTCCTCCAGTGAGGAAACCAAGGTCAAAAAGGAAAAAGAAAACGGGTTTGCGAGGTGAGCGACCACTTTGTGTGCATCCTTTAACTGGAGGGCGTTTTGAGAGCGATCTTAAATATGTGTGTGTGTTTATGTTTCAAGATCTTCCCATATCAAAGTTATTTAATGGGTTTCATCCTTGTCTCCTCTAAAGCCCTCCTCACATCAAAGCAGAGCCAGAGAGTAACCATTGCCTGTCCCCGAAGCACAACAAATCATTAAAGAGGGAGCGAGATGACGATGAGTAAGTAGAGAGCTAACTGAGTAACTGATTATGTACAAAACTTAACAGAACATGTTCAAATCTGTAAAATCACGTATCCCCCCCTTGGCTACAGCGGCGCTAGAAATCGTTCATATATGAACGATGATGTAATGGTGACGTTTAGACGTCCATTTTAAGCGGTTCTAAACAGCTATTGGTTGCTTACTGAATGACAGGTCGCGCCAAAGGCTCCAGCAGCCAGTCAGGGTTGGTTTTATACACATAGAAAGTAAAGTTAGACAGACAGAAAGCTAGACAAATTAGTGGTGTGTGTTTTTTTTTTTTTTTTTTCTTTTTTTTCTCTCCCTGTCGGCAGATTTGGTGATCACAAGTACAAGCTTACCAGAAATTGTCCAAAATGTTTATAAATCCCAAAATAAATTTGTGAAATATCACAGGATAAACATCTCGCATCTCTCCAATCAAAACGCATTTCACTAATTTCACCATTAGAGGTGCCTTTTTTTTGTAATGAGGTGCAGCATTTCAGTATCTTGGGTTTCGGTTTGGATTACCATGTATACCATGATTTTCAAGCACAGAGTTACCGGAGAGCATGCTAAAGATGACCAATAATGCTTACTGACCCGGCAGATGCCTCCTCCTTTGATGTTGATGATGGCGAATTTCTTCACATTGCACACCCGTCAAACAATTTGGTGTAAAATAAAAAACAGCCCCAGTGTTACTAAAATTCTTATCCTATTTCCAGAGGGTTGTGGCTACTGTTACAGTTTTTGGGTAGGAGATCACCAGGCTACACTTATGGAGACATCTCAAGAAATGAATTTGAGTACATTTTAAAATGTATTTTTTACATTCAAACTAAGTAATCGTAGGGTGTATTTCCTCAGAGTGAAATAGTTATTCTTTTAATATTTGTCAGACTCTCAGCTGTTTTAGAAAGGTACAATCCGGTTTACTTTCAGTGGATATTTGTCCTGATACGAAAGCCAAGTTGCCAGTCAGACCTCAAACGGGTCGAATGCTCACCAGAGTGGAAGGGTAAATAGTTTCAGTTGCAGTAATTGCTTTCCTGTTAGGCTCTTAAAGGTGCGGACACAAGCTTCATTTTCTGACTGCTGTTTTTCTTTCAGCACTGACTTTAAGCCCAAAAAAATCAAGATTGAAAACGAAAAGGCGGCAAAAAAGAGAAAACGAGACGAGGAGGTATGCTTGTGGTTTTAACAGTCTTCGCATTTGAAGCTCAGCTGCTTTAAAATGACTGGCCTGCGCCTTTTTTTGAGAGTAGAACACTAACTAGACCAGTGGAATTTCACACCACGGTGAATCTCAACACCAAGAAAATGGAGCTTTGTCATAACTGTGCGTAAGAAAACGCCAAGAAATCTATCATTTTTTTTAGGCTTCGGTTTCTTTTACATTGAGGAGTCATAACATTACAATGTAGCCTGGCCTCAAACGAGGCCCTTCATGATTTAATACATGTTCTCCTTTCTCCAGGATATCAAACCCAAAAAGAAGACCAAGGACAAAAAAGGAGCTGCTGCTGATGGCAAGAAGAGAGTCAAGAAAGAGCCAGAAGAGAAATGGAAATGGTGGGTTCAGTAAACACATGGTGGAGTCTGGGGCCCTTCTGTTTCTTTGTGTACCTACCTCCCATTAATACCTGGCACTTCAAGAATCTAGTACTGCAGGTGCTGTGCTACTTAGTAAAGAAGTTTTGAAAGCCCGTGCAAACTGAAATGGAACATGGCAGTTTGCATATATGTCCTTGCCTATTGCTGTGCATAGCTAGTGAAAGATTAGATTATAGAAAACAGTCGGTCCTTGTGTCCCTGCTGATTCGGAAGGTGTACGCAGCGAGGGGGGTGGGGGGGTGACGAGAGGGAGGTAAAGCTTGCGATTTGATTCTCCGTCTCTTCTGGGATGTCCTGCCAGGTGGGAGGAGGAACGATACACTGATGGAGTGAAATGGAAATTTCTGGAACACAAAGGACCTGTCTTTGCACCCGACTATGAGCCTCTGCCTAGTAAAGTCCAATTTTATTATGACGGTAAGCTTTTAAAAATCTGATCAGTGTTTGAAGTTGGTTAGAGGGTGGAAAGCATGAATTTGCAAGATCTGTCCTAGTGATGTGGGTTTGAAATGAAAACCAGCTATCATACCCTCTGCTGGGGTCGGGAGCGTATTTTCTGGTTTCTTTGTTTTAAAACAACATGTTTCAGCTTATAAGAGTCAAGAGTGTAGTTACTAAATTGAAATTATTCAAGTACTTTGATCAATATCTTACTTGAAGAAAAATTGAATCCAATACTTGGCAGTAATATACAGGGTGATTTAAGTAAGTTTACCACATCAGTAATCACACTGTATTTAATTAATTTCTGAAGCAACTGGCTACAACCAGTGTGTCTGATTTTATTATTTTACACGCAATTCACCCCTACTCAGCAGTGACCTGGCCTGCGTTTTGCTTTGCGCAGGTAAACCTATGAAGCTGAGTCCACAGGCAGAGGAGGTTGCCACATTCTTTGCTAAAATGCTGGACCACGAATACACTACCAAGGATATCTTCCGGAAAAACTTCTTCAAGGACTGGCGGAAGGTAAGCAAACATCTCCACACCGACGATGAAAGCACTGACAAAATAAAAATAACCAGGCAGTTTTATGGCTCCCAAGCCCCAGTGTCAGTACCCGTCTAAGCGTGTTTAGTTCCTAATGTGCCAAGTTTAAAATAAGCAACTTCAACTGTTCCACAGAAGAAGATTTTGAAAGGGTTTTTTTTTTTCCAAAAATGTTGTTTGTTTAACGTGAGTTTCTTAAGTCAGTTGTATTGCTACAGTGTCAGGGATAATGCTTTTGAAGTTTCAAGTTAGTCAAGTAAATCGTTTGTCAACTGAGGTTGTTTTAAATTTCAGACGTAAACATTCACCTGGCGGCCATCTTGTTTTATAAAACAACCATTTTTACGTATTTGTATTCCATTGTTACTGGGACAATAACTACCATGTCTGGAGTTTGTTGGTCAAACGGTGTTCAAATAGCAGCAGTTTGCTGTTAAGGGCGCGTTTCGATAAGATTTGTGGCAGCCATTTTGGCATTAAAATTTATCACAGCAACTTCTGCTTCGCAAACTTGATGCAGGTTTGGATGTTGATGATGTATGCCAAGTTTCAGATCAATCACTTCACCGGCTCCCAAGAAGAAGATTTCGAAAGGTTTTATCGAAAAATGTGTCACGGCGCCAATTGCAAGGACGCAGCAGCAAAATTTTTTCAGCACCTGACAGCCAATGTATCCAGCTTGTTACCTGCCAAGTCAGAACCTGATCAGGCACACAGCCTCGAACAGCAGCAGTTTAAAGTTTTGAGGGGAAAAAAAAAAAAAAACTTTAACAATGGGCTTCCCAGCCTTTGGCTAGGAAGCCTAATAATTACCAACTTTTAAAGTTTTTTGTTTTTTTTCCCCCACCAGGAAATGACCGCCGAAGAAAAGTCCATCCTCACTGACCTTAAGAAGTGTGATTTTACAGAGATGTTTGAGTACTTTAAAGCACAGTCAGAAGCCAGAAAACAGATGAGTAAACAAGAAAAACTGGTATGTCAATAACATTATTGGGGGGGGGGGGGGGGGGGGGCTTATCTAGTTAAGCAGCTGACAGAATAACATGTTCTCTTGTTCCCATGACTGTAGAAAATCAAAGAGGAGAACGAGCGACTCCTGCAGGAATACGGGTTCTGTGTCATGGACAACCACAAAGAACGCATCGCCAACTTCCGCATTGAACCCCCCGGGCTGTTTAGGGGCAGAGGGGACCACCCCAAGATGGGCATGCTCAAGAGACGCATCCAGCCAGAGGAGATCATCATCAACTGTAGCAAGTGAGTCAGGTGGGGTTGGGTTAGTCCAGGACCTGGTTTGTAGCTTCCAGACTGGTACTCGGTTCTGAAGATGCTTGGTTGTGTGCAGGCCTGTCCAAGGAGTGTGATGTGAATATATTTTCTTGCATCATTTAAATGTATGCTCTTGCATGTTTTTTTTTTTTATTTTTATTTTGTGCAAAGTTGCTTATCCAGATACCATTTATTGCCACAAGTTTGGAGAATTCCGCACTTGCAAACCTACATCCCTGTGTATTTAGATGTAAAAATGTAATTGGAGCCGTGGTGAGGGTATTTAAGTGAACTGTTTTATCTGCATTAGCTTGAGCGAATCATTGTATATTGCTGTATGTTCTCTTGCTTGTTAAACTGGTGGTCCAAGTAGTTTTAGTGAACTAACGAATGTGTTCTTGCTGCTTTCAGAGACTCTAAGATTCCACTGCCCCCGGCTGGACACAAATGGAAGGAGGTGAGGCATGACAACAAGGTGACATGGTTGGTGTCGTGGAACGAGAACATCCAGGGCTCCATCAAGTACATCATGCTGAACCCCAGCTCCAGGATCAAGGTAAAGTGCAGCCTGTCTTGTGTTTCTTTCAGTTCGCAATTACCAAACGTCACCAGGCTCGCTTGTTTAAGGTCGGAGGCAGCTTTTGCATGTGATCAGTCTGCTATTCTCAGGTTCATTCTGAGAAATGCCTCGACTTTAACCCTGTTGGAGTGTGAGTGTGGCCCTCAACCCCGCTGTGTGTTTTGCTCCTTTCAGGGAGAGAAGGACTGGCAGAAGTACGAGACGGCCCGGAAGCTGAAGAAGTGCGTCGACAGACTCCGGAACCAATACCGGGAAGACTGGAAATCCAAGGAAATGAAAATCCGCCAGAGAGCCGTGGCTCTGTACTTCATTGACAAGGTGAGTCCAGCGGGCCCTGTGATTCTTAGCATCACCTGACCTGCCCCTGTGTGTCTGGGCTAATTCAACTGGAACAACTGGTCTTCTATGTACGTGCACAGATGGTGACCGAAAAAACTCCAGGAAAACTTGCTTGAAACAGCGGCGCTAGTGTTGCAGCATATGATCATGGATTGCAAGAAATCTAGACTTTTGACCTATATTTTCTGTAACCTGCGACTCCTAATCCAAGGTCATTATTAAGTACACATTGAGACCAACCTCTGCTGCAGGGTGTATACTTATCTCTGAGGATGTATACTGGGCTGAGGATAAAGGCGCAAAGAAGTGGTTTGTAGGGCTTACCAAGTGCATGTACTACCTGTTCACTCCCCAGCATACATGAGAACAGGAGCTCTTTTTTGAAGGAGTCCTGTGAGGTTGCAGTGTGATTTCTGAAGGCATATGTTCAGGCGCCCTTGCTTGAGCAGTGCTTTTCAGTGTGTGGTTGTCTCTCCTCTTCGCAGCTGGCTCTTAGAGCAGGTAATGAGAAGGAGGAAGGAGAGTCTGCCGACACAGTGGGCTGCTGCTCGTTGCGAGTGGAACACATCAAGCTCTACCCCGAGATGGACGGCCAGGAGTTTGTCGTCGAGTTTGACTTCCTGGGAAAGGACTCCATCCGCTACTACAACAAGGTTCCTGTGGAGAAAAGGGTCAGTGCTCCCCATCTGTGTTTGAAAGTTTAGGTGGAATGGTGCATACTTCTCAACTAAAGATTAGCCTGAATCAGTTTTCTAAAGAGGGAATGAGTTTAACAGATGAGACGGGGAGGATCCAGTAAGCAAACTGCAACAGAGCACACGAGAATATACTGTATGGTGTAAAAAAAGCAGACTGTTCACAAACTGAACCCCTGTTCCTGTTTGCTATAGAGGATCAATTTCTCTGATATTGGCCTAGTTGTTTACAGTAACCCTCAAGTTTGCTTTATACCCACCTTCAGTAAACAGAGCAGGTATCATACCAGTAGCTTTTATTTCTTGTTATCATCTGATTTCTTTTCCTTCATGTCCTTGTGTTTCCATGACTTGGCAGCACTCCTCCTAATGTTATAATAAAGGGATTGCTCAATGCCTGGTGGGACCTCCTGGAGGTGTTCTGGGAAGTGTTTGTCTCCTTGTGGGGTTTATTGAGAACCACATCCTAGCTTACTCCATTGTGTGTGTGTTTTGTTTTGTTTTTAATGCAGTGGTTTTATTGTACTTTATTTTTATATGTTGGTTCTACAATATTGTTTCAGGTCTTCAAGAATCTTCAGTTATTTATGGAAAACAAGCAGCCTGAAGACGACCTCTTCGACAGACTCAATGTAAGCAGGAGTCTAGAGTTCCAATGTTCTCTTTGTCGTCTCTGTCATCACATTACTTGAAATCAGAGCACTTCATATCCCACCTAGAGCCAAAGAGCTTGATGCCCAGTTAGAGCTAGCATTTGAATCATTTTGGCTACGTCAATTTTTTTGTTCCCCCATTTGGTGAGTGATCCTTCCAAAAAAGTAAAAGCGAACAGAAAAGCAAGATGTGTGTATTAGTTCTGACTGCCAAATTACAGTACTTAATAAAAATGAACCTGTCTGTGCTCGCCCTAGACTTCCATCCTGAATAAACATCTTCAAGAGCTGATGGACGGACTGACGGCCAAAGTGTTCCGTACCTACAACGCCTCCATCACTCTGCAGCAGCAGCTCAAGGAGCTGACCAATCGTAAGTGCCCTCGGCCTCTTGCTGTCCTGAACGTGGTGAAATCCCACTACAGGGGACCTGGGGACATGGTCTTGGAAGGCTGGGCCTTGTTACTTTAGTCAGATAGACGACTGAGGCTGGTGTGAAGGGGGTGTGCTTAGTATGTTAATTGGATCTTTCGCTGAATCAGATCCAGTTCACCCATTATCTGTAAGCCTTGCAGCCTTTAATTGATGGTCCATTGAGTTGCAGCTTGGAGATTTGGTATGACGACGTTCTCTTTAAAACTCATCAGTTGTTTCTTCTCTGTGTTTTAGCTGATGAGAACGTCCCAGCAAAGATCCTGTCTTACAACCGAGCAAACAGAGCCGTCGCAGTGCTTTGTAACCATCAGAGGGCACCACCGAAAACCTTTGAGAAATCAATGCAGAACCTGCAGACCAAGGTGTGTAAAGGTGCAGAGAGGCAGTGCCCTTCAGCTGTGCATGCCTGGAGAATAGACTTGCATTTTAAACCTGTAGGTTCTTCTGGTCCTGCCCCTGCCCCTCTTCTCCCTTTCACAGTCTGTTCCTCCCCTAGATTGATTCCAAGAAGGACCAAATTTCAGCGTCACGGAGAGAACTGAAGAGCGCCAAGGCGGACGCCAAAGTCCGGAGAGACGAGAAGACCAAAAAGTTAGTGTCTGCAAAATGTGTAGGTTTGACTTGGCCTGTGTGTATTTTCAGTACTGTGTTATTAGACGTGGCTGTAAGGGTTTTGTAATATTGTTAGTCGGTTTGATGCTACAAATATACAAATACACACACAGTAATCGGTGTTGGAGGATTATGAAATGTATGACTGCATAAACTGACGCCCCATGGACCCTGCCTTTACAAGTTGTTCTGTTTTCTTTAAGATGTGTTGAGAGCAAGAAGAAAGCCGTTCAAAGATTAGAGGAGCAGTTAATGAAGCTTGAAGTGCAGGCAACAGACAGAGAGGAGAACAAGCAGATCGCTCTGGGGACATCCAAACTGAACTACCTAGACCCCCGCATCAGTGTGGCGTGGTAAGAAGGGCTTCAAATGTTCAGTGAGCTGCCTGTCCTGCAGCCCCCAAAGCTGTGCCGGATGTCGCTGCTTACCTTGTTCAAACTGAAACCGTCTCTTTTGGTTTCCAGGTGTAAGAAGTGGGGTGTACCCATTGAGAAGATCTATAACAAAACCCAGAGGGAGAAGTTTGCCTGGGCCATCGACATGGCCGATGAAGATTATGAATTTTAATCTCGTTCATGGTTTTACTTTTTTTTTTTTTTTTTTTTTTTTTTTTTTTTCTTCTGCCAAGCAGGTTGACCTGGCAAGAGAAAGAGAGAATGGGATCTTGACAGGTCTGAGGCCTTTACTTCCGGGGGGGGGGGGGGGGGGGGGGGGGGGGGGGGGGGGGCTAAACTGTTCTCAATTTCAAGGAGAGGGCAGTTGTAGCAGACTAATCCCCCCCTCCCTCCTGAACCTGCCCCCATGATCAAATCATTACGGTGTGACTCTGGGTGGGGGCCATGGCTTAGCAGATTTGTTTTCCCCGCTCCCAAGGTCGCAACTTAAACTCTGTGGTCCTTATCGCTACTGTGTACAACCAACTGTGTGCGTGTATTTTAATATTTTATTTGGTCTCATTTTCAGCCCTTTTAAATTTTTGATAACTACTTCTGTATTTTAAAAGAAAACGAAGAATTCCACAACTTCCACACACACACCCTCCCCCCCCCCCAACCCCACCCAAGCGAGATAGCCCTCCCTTGGGTTAGCTAATGCGTGCAATAACTGGCCACACAGCAGGGCGTATGTAGTTGTGTGAATGTGTATTTTATTAATTTTAAACTGAACTTGGAACTCTGTGGGTAGTAGCCCCAAAAATAAAGGCCAGGAGAAACCAGTATATTTAGGATATTTACCATTTTAGATTTCAGAATGTGAACCCCCCCCCCCCCCCCCTTATATTCAAATGTGAATAGTAGTTTCCTTTTTAATAAATAGCAGTTTCCTGTCCCCCATCTCCTGGGACGTTCCACAGTGTTCCGAGCCTCCAGGCAGTTTTAACTTAACGTTTTGTTTTGAGGACAGTTTTAAACTACAGACTCCCATGTCTATTACTTGAAAATGTTATTGTGTAGTTGTTGGTGAGGGGAGGGATGCTTTTGTTTTCTCATGGGTCAGACACGTAAGTGAGGGATCCGAATGTTTGCCAAAAAAAAATTATATATATATATATATATCTAAGATACAGCAAGTTAGGGCTTTTATTTTTTGTAATTGTGTAAAGATTGAAGAAAAATAAACTTTTAAAGGGTTTTAATGTGAAATAATTGTGTTCCTCTGGATCAGTTTGTTTTAGGAGCATCGTTTTAGTGTTACTCAGCCACTGTCAGTAGTTTATCCCTTACTGTCTGCTTCTGAATCATGATTTTCTTTTTGGGTTTTTTTTTTTTTTTTTTGGGGGGGGGGGGTTCATGTAGGCTATTTAAAAATAAAAATCCTACAACTCTGAACTGTGTTGTCTGTAGTTGAAGCGGAACTCTGTTAGGAAAACAGGTACTGCATTGGTGTTTTTTTTTTTCCCAGTGAAATCCTGTGACTTAATGGTTAGGAAGAGGGATGACTGTTTAATAAACTCCACATTTCAGTTGCTTGTATACTTCTTGATTTCCAAAGTGAACCATTAAACAAAATACCCTGCTGCACTAGGCTGCTCTACTCGCAGGTTGTGATGAAATTAAGTTATATTTCTGCAAAAAAAAAAGGTCACTTGTAATAACTTTTCTCAAAAGGTATAATCTCTCTCTCTCTCCTATCAGTCCTGAAGGATTTGATCCCAGTTTTTTGTATTGGTGACTTTTTTTGGAAATGGTTTATCAATTACAGCCGTGCCCTTTTACCCTGTTTCCTCAAGCACACAATGTACAGTCCAATCTTTGTGTTGGAGACTGAGCCAGGACTTGAGGAAATCCATTTTTCAGCCTTTTGATCTTAGTTAAGGAGGAGTGGGAGATTCTGCTCACACGAAAGGGGTTCTGTTAAAGCAGTAGTAATTGAAATGGCTGGTCTGGTGAAGCGCCTCCCAGAACCCCACTGTGGTTCTGCACACTGGCTGAGTGTTATTGATCGCCAGGAAACTGATACTCCTGAGTCATCTCTGCATCTCGGGGGAGGCTGCTGAGGTGCAGGCATAATTACGTGATAAGCAATATTTTCCATTAACCCTCCCCTGCACTGCTGGTACAAAACAACTTTGTCTGCAAATGTTAAAACTGTAACAACACTGCTGGGGCTGGAAGTCTTAGTGTTTTATTCCCATGCTCAACTGGATCCTAGTAACAAAACTTGCTTTATTTAAAGAATGCATTAGAGCTACAAGTGACACATTGTTTGCTCAAGCAATTTTTTTAAATCTATATGTTCTTGAATTCCTTAGAACCAGCTGTGCCAAAATTCAGTACAGTGTGTTAAATGTTCATATAAGTGTTTTGTGCAATGGCCGAGAAAGCCTTCATAATGATATACACGTCTTTTTACATGAGCTAATGCTTTGTGAAGAACCATTGATTCTAAAGCTTGTCATACTATAAACCAAGGATTTATATATCCCGGTGATAAAAATAACGTGGACATTAATTTTTTTACAGACTTGACACTTGTTAATTTGGGATCTCTAAACAACTGCACACTGCTGAGGGGGAAAAAAAAAAAAAAAACAGGAACGTACTGCTTGGATCTGACAGCAACCTAAAAAACATGAGATGGTTAGATATGAAAACGACTGCCCTCATCAGGGTGCAATCTGACTTGCTAGCGTTCCGGCGCCGCCACATGGAAACTGGAGAACGGGGATCGGATACCTGATCCACAGTAAAGAAAAAAAATGCATTTACACTTACCACTAGAGGGCCCTGTAGAGACATTTTTGTTTGAACAGTAAGTACTATACTTAACATAAAACTGAGTATAAATTAATAATAATAATAAAAAGACACTGATACAGTTTTCTAAGTTTTAGATTTTTTTTTTTTCAATAGAGCTAAAACCAAAAATGTTTTACTGCAGTTAGGTAAATTAAATGTAAGTGCTTGTTTGAAAAACTACTGATTTCACCTAACAGACTAGAAATGACATAACCACAGTAAAAATGTAAATAAATCTTTTGGAAACTATGACAAAATCTACAGGAATTTCAAGGGTGAACTTTGTATTTTTGTTACTTTTAGGTATGGAGTTCATTTTTTTTTTTTTTAAAATAAGAGTTACCAAAGACAACATATAAGAAATGAAAACGTCAACTGGACATTAAACAGTACTCAAAAAGGGGACAGTTCCGACATTGGGGAGTAACAGGTGTGTTCACGTTACTAACGCTACTATTGAGTGGATAAGAAACGTGTAACTTTATGTTCTAATCATTACAAAAAAAATAAATAAATTCTTAAACAAGAAGCAGAATAAAGCACACCAACGTGCATGGGGACTGCACGTTTCAAACTTCCGTTGTGTAACCAATCCTTAAAGGTTGAAACGGACTCCACAGATTAAGTACAGGTTATATTTTGTTTTTTAAAATGCTTTGCACCTCCTGACGCTGTTCAATCTCATTAGCGTCACATTTGATATGTTTTGGAGTTTGAGAACAGCGGGGCGGCCCGTCACAAGCAACAGTGCACAGCGGAATATCTGGAAACCCTGAAATTATAAAAATAAACGAGTCTGGGCGAAAGCACGCTGGTCCCTGTGTCTTTAAGAGGCAAATCTGCGCTTTGTTCCATAGAAGGGGGGAGGGCGCTTCAGAAAACAGCTTGCATGGTTCAATGGAGTCTCTGAAGCAGGATGCGAAGGGAAATTCACCAATCTTTCCCCGGGAGCGAAAAACATCAACGAGAATAGACGGGATATAAAAAAAAAAGAACCCAAAGGGGCTGATAATAATCTTATGAGAGTGCGAGGTAGTGATTATTGTTCTGCGGTGCGCCTTTTGTTAAAATCGCTTGTGTTATTTTCAGGCTAAAAAGGTAAAGAAAGAGGGTGCAAAACGGGTGGAAATACTGTAATATACAACCTGGATTACAACTGCAGTGTAATCCAATCAATACCCCCGTATTGCTGAAGCGGGGCAAGCAAGTACAGCCAGACTGGTTTTCATATGGACTGATGCAGATGCAGGTGCTGCTACCGCATGAAAAAAGGCTAAAAAAATAAATAAAAATACATATATAAATATCGAAATAACCGCACTGTAGGTTGCAGTGGAACAGGGGTCACTGGTAAGCAGTTGTTTAATAAATTATATGTATATTTTGATTTATATCAAGAATAAAAAGCACTTTGTTATTGACATGCCGAGTTAGTGCAGACTCATTGCACTGAAGATTTGACCCTCGTTTATACAGCAGGGTCGCTGAAGTTCGGATTACTTCTTTCTTTTTTTGTGGCACCGGGTGGCTACCATTAGGAATACAGTACTGTGTTTCATTGTTGTTCTGAGTAGTGACTGTGGAGTTTTAAAACAAAATGGACCAGTGAACTGCTCAGGATCGGCCCATCGTTTTGAGGGGAAGATCGTTTGGAAATTGTTGGTGTAAATTTCTCGAGTTTGCAGATTTCTTTTTAGTAAAGGGAGCAAAAAAAGAAAAAAAAAAAAAAAAAAAAAAAAAAAAAAAAAACAAAACTGGAGGAACTGGCCATGGCTACGACGAATAATCTATTTTCCAATGGATCCGTTCCCTGGATGGGGAGTGAAACTGAGGCCAACAGCCTGTGCAGAGACCTTGAGCTCGGGACTGTCCTAACACTGTTCTACTCCAAAAAGTCTCAGCGGCCCGAGAGGAGAACGTTTCATGTCAAGCTTGAGACGAGACAAATCATCTGGAGCAGAGGGACAGACAAAATAGAAGGAGAAAGTAAGTATTGCTGCTCTGCAGACAAAGGGACCTACATGGGGGTTACACTACTGTATAACAGTATTATGGCTAATAGAATACAGAACTGCCATGTTGTATTTATAACACCTGTGTAAGACTTCACAACCGCATGCAAATTCCATAACCTCATCTGTTGCAAACTCCTCATAAGGTGTGGTTTTAAATGTTTACTAGCACGCGGAATGCTAAAAAGCATGTGCCAATTTTCAGGTTTAAAGTGTTATTTGCGCGGTTATAATGCAACGTGTTTTTATAGGAGATTGAACTGCTACTGGCATTTTCATATGAAGTGTTATCAAATAGACAAAGCAGTAGCATCAGAAACACATTCCAATCCCAGTAGCGTATTCAGCTGTACTCCTACCCAGTGAGAAGGTTAAGCAGCGTTTTAATCTTTTACCTGAAGTTTGTGCCTAGGTGGTTTGCTGTCAGTACAGGTAGAGATGTTTCAATCTCCTGGCAGTTGGGCTTTATGGTATGTTTAAAATGGATCTGTCCATGGCCAGTCTGGCTGCTAATTTTAGGCTGATGACACGTTCTTACTGCAGCACAGGCCCTAGCAGTGAACGAGGAGCCTGCAGGCACACTACAGTACCATGCATCATTTTCTCGTGTTGTGAATTTCATTATACCGCACTGGAGAGCACAGCCACTTGATGCAAAGTGGCCTGTCATTATCAGCTGGTAAATGCTGTCCTTTGTAATAAGGGTATGTACCGCACTGGCCTCGGTGGAACTGTGCAGTAACTGGAAGGCTACAATGTATTGCTATTTGTAATGGGACCGGTGTGTATCCCGGTACACTGTGTTTTCTGCGTGCCCTCTTTATGGTGAACAAGACTAAGATATTCCTGTGAGTTGTTGGTTAAAGTACTTGGCCACATAGTCTCAAAAAGCTGTCAACTTGTGACCTGGTACTATTATATATATATATATATATATATATATATATATATATATATATATATATATATATATGAATATCAAGTGACATGAAAATCAGTTCATGAAATGTACAGGGGGAAATGTGCAGCACATTTGGAGATATCCCTTTGATAAGTTTTGTTTTACATATATATTCATATCAGTGTTTACCTGAGATTACCTCAATTACCAGTTAATACAGATTAGTAATGCTGCCCATATTGTAAAAACACTCCCAGTGTATTACCAATGCTGTGCTATTGTTTCTAATTAAATTACATCCCGTGTCTCTGCATACCATTCTCTGTACAGTAAGTAGTTTGGGGCAGTTCTTCCAGTGTAGGTTTTAGTTTAACAAGGCTCTCATTCTTTACTGTTTTTAAATCTGCATTGCTTTCCTGTGCACATTCAATTACAGAGAACTTAAGAAATGTGTGCCCTGTAGTGTTTGGGATCGGCTACGCCAGAGCATTAAAATCCAGTGTGCTATTACCCTAGCCTGCCATGCCTTTCACCTTTGGAGGCCTGAGTTCACATAGGGACCGAGGCACTAGTGGAATGAGTGCAGCGGTCTTGGCCAGACCTGGGAACTGTCACAATCACAGTAGCAATGTTTGCTGAAATTGCAGTTCAAATTACAACACGGTTTTGTTAAATTACAATTAGTTGTAATTACAAATATACAAAAAAGTAACAAACTACCCCCATGAACATTTTCACACTTGTAATTGGAATGGAGCCTAGGGCTGCTCTCAACTTTGCCTCCGGTGGACACTAGGTCACATCAGAAAAGCAACTCTGAATTTAGCACAATTTGGTACTACAGCAGAGAGTCAATTATCCAAACTAATTGGGACCACTAGTGGTTTGCATAATCTATTTGTACGAGTAATTGAACAGGTATTAATAACAATTACTGTACCTTTTATAATGTATAGAATAAAGTTAACACACACAAGTATCTACTAATGATACATAGCTAGTAACTTATTCTGTCACATTAAGCATACAAAATCAGAAAGCTTTACAAATCATTAAATTAACATTAACACCTACAGTAAAGTTAATGAAATACTGAAATTAAACGCACCATAAACCAGACTTCAAAGAATACAATTCAGTACAACTTTGACACATTACAGAACTGTAGGAATCGTTAAACTTCAGAAATTCAGTAAAATGCTTCTATACTTTGATACCGTTAAGGCACTGTAATAACGTGCAACTGAAATGAACAAAATAGAAGTTCTTAGCTGCTCCATAAGATAGACAAGATCTCCAGCCCTTACTGACGAAACAGAAGAAAAATCAAGAGCTAGGTGTCTGTTTTCAATTGCTTAACTGCAACAATTCAAAGCACACAATGCTCCAGCTAAGGTTTCGGTGGTCTGAATAATTCTGTAACTTCCATTTGCCTCAGTCTGCTGGTCCTTTATTAGGCAGCTAAATCTCATAATCGTTTTAACAGCAGAAGCTGTGTGTGCAATACACCACACGTAATTCATCGCATGATTACAGGTGCGTTCGGTTGATTAGACAGTAAGGTTGATCAAAGATTGGATAATTGACTAGTCTGTACTGTATTGTTTAATTCTATTCTGTAGCTACTGTTTTAATACAAAAAAGTGTTTTTTTAACTTTAGAATTGTCTTTCGTGCCAAGCAATGGATGACATCAGAGCGCGTGGGAGATGCACTGATATTTTGACAATTAGTTTTTTAACAGTGCCTGAGTGGCTTCTCATACATGATATATAAAATGGATCAAAGTCTCCCCACCAACTTTGACCTAATGTCATTACATTCAGACATTATTATTATTATTATTATTATTATTATTATGTAACTGACCTCATTCTTGACAAAGCCCCCATTTCAGAGTTTGACCAGAACTGAATGTAAGGCCCCCGAGGACTTTGATAAGTGTGTCTCTGGTAAATGTGTGTAGATCCTGGACTATTGAAAGCACACAGCGAAGGGGAGAGTGGTGCAACATCATATCCATTCATATAGAAATCTGTTGTGTGGGGCTTCAATCCTTTAGTATCTTATGCACAGTATGTTACCTGTAGGTTACTAGAGAAGCACTCTAGGCTAGATTCTCCAAGCTATTTACTCCAAATGGTCATGTTTTTAATGTATTGAAAACACACCCAGTACAACTCCAAACAAATTACACAAGGAAACATACAGCTGAAGACTGCTTGCAAGCCCTTCAGTGAATTGACTGAGTTGTTTATTTCTGCTGTTGTTTTTTTAAGTGGATGTTTTTTCCTTTCTGAAAAAAGTGTCAATAACGATTTGAAGAAAATAGCACTTTCGGTTACACGTGGTGTGATTTTTCAAAACCTTCAAAATGGCTTTTAATAGGTTAAGGACCGGTGTGGGGCGTTTCCAGTTTCTCCAGTTTGCTGCTTCGCTTTAACTGCTGTTGGAGTTCTTAATTAGGTGGCACACTCTCTTTGTGTTTGCAACTGACCTTGTAAAATTCACATTTAGTTTGTTGGACAGGGTGCAATTAACAAGCCTCTTTTGCATTTTACTAAGTGCAGGGTAGCAGCAGTCGGTGTGTTACTGTAAATAAGACCTTGTGAAGTCCTTAAGAAACATCTTTGTGATTATCGGTCATTTATAACGAAAGCTCTGAGCCTGGGATTCTGTCTAGCACTTGGCATGCTGGTAAGGAGGTCTGTCTCCAAGTCTATAAAAAGCAGCTTCACCACACATCAGTTACTGAGGACCACTGTGCCCCTGGTTACATTGATCACCACTTTTAGGATCATGAAACCGTGATATTTATTACCTGTGAGCACTGTAGTTTTGTGTATTTTTGATGCTACTGATAACTTAGGAAAATGGCTAACACCCAACTGTATTTTGTGTTCCGTTGGTGGTTTAGGTAACATGGCTCTTTGACAATCAACTAAAAATAAATTCTTCTGAAATGTCTGGCGCTGTGTGTAAATTCACTGCTTGATCTGTCCTGATCACAGAAAATGTTTAACTAAAACATACTGCTGCAGATTTTCACGATTTATATCAGGTCTTAAATCTTAATGCTTAAAAACCTATACAGACTCTTTGACTGTGTAAGCACTCTGATCCCAGTTTCATACCAAATTAGAACAGCAAATTACAGGTCCCATAGAGGGAGGAGCAAGGTGTTATTTTAAAGACTAAATTATACCAAAGCTTGCATGCTATACTGGTTTAGGGGGGTTGATGTTATTAGTGTGTTGTGCTTTGAGAACATTTCTGCCGTGCGGAGAAGGAGTGCAGTCCCTGCTGAGTTCAGCACCCCCATCCTGCATGTGCAGCCGCTGAAGAGCAGATGAACAGGAAGCCTGGTTTACACCGGAAGCTGAAGAGATGTAACTTGGCATGTTCTCTCTGCCCATAAGATTGAACGCGGCTCTTTCTCTCTCTCTTTACCTCTTGCTGTTTGTTTCATGTACTATTTCTGCCACCTCTGTGAAGTTAGAACTTTCCATGGGTATGATGATTTTAATAAGGAGGCTGTTTTGCATAAAGCCCCATAACAAGGATATAAAAAAATGTTTTTATTTATTTATTTTATGTGGGCTGTAGCACATGAGCTTCTCCGAGAAAAAAAAAAAAAAAAAGAACAATCTACCTAGGCTGTTTGTGAAACCACAAACTAGCAAGCATCCTGCTAACTGAAATCGTCTTGTAATAATGTTGCATCTTTTTCAGTAATGTGAATTGATGCTGATTTGCTTTTAGTGGGTTACTGTATTTCCAGCTGTGATGGGTGAGATGTGTATTCCTAAAATAGGCCGCTTGTTTCATTATGCCAGGCTGTGTTTAAGACCTATGTGAGGGACTGTAATTTGTTATGCTCCTTGGTTTTTGGGGTGAAGCCATAAATAGCCTAATCTAGGGCATCCTAAAAGGCAGCCCTGTCTTAATGTAAGAAGGGCACTCTTTAAAAACAAACCTCTACAGTAAACAAGATCTGTTAGTGTGTTGGGACTGTGCAGGTCTGCAGTGCAGTTGTACAGAGTGCCAGAAACCCCTAGTGCTGCCAACCTGGGGCTCTGAATGGAGATCTCTGTGGCCCTTGAGCTGCCACTTCCAGAGATGTTAGCACCTGGGTTTTCTCAACTGCAGTCTGTCCAGCATTCGAAACCACACAGTCCCACAGACCCTGCTGGAGCAGTTGGTATGGTATCACCTGGGACCCCCAGCCACCTCTCACCTTTCTAACCTAGAAATTCACATGCCTTGATCAGCACTAATATCAGACTATCTAATGTTACATTAGGAAAGACAGTCTAGGATTAGTGTGAATCAGGGTCTGTGTAAAACCAAGCCTAGAGAGAACCTGATCAAGATATTGTAAGGGATGTTGCTAAAACAGAGTACAGTAGTCTCTGGCTAAGAGAAAGGGAAGTAAGCGAAGTGTTCTTTAAGATGGAGTTAGCCACCAGACGCAATATGAATAATCAGTGAATAAATAAATATGTATTACTTGTCCTGACGCATTTGCAGCAACATATGAAATTAACAGAATAAGTAAGAGAAAAGCAATGGGTAAGTGAATGTTAGTAAACTAAATTAACACCGAACCTCTGCATAAATAAAATGTAGCAGAAGCTCTAGATTATAGATTTAACAGAATGGTGAAGCAACTCGCCAGAAGGGAAAATGTTGCTCGGCGACTTATTATTCTTATATTATTCAGAAACGAGTCAATGATATGATGACGGTTCTGGAAAGATTTGAATAAACCAGTCAGTGTGCCTCAAGACACTCGCGATGACAAGTCACATTTAAAAAGATTGAATACCCTGGGATCCTTCAAGAAGCTGCTTGATGAGATTCTGGGATCAGTAAGC
>NC_054592.1:125197-150197 GCF_017654505.1 Polyodon spathula
GTTGTATCTGCACAAGAAAGCAGCACAGATTTCAAAGGAGTGATTGATCCTGTGTTGGTTGGTATCTCAGCAGTCCAGCCCATCCCTAGCAGGATGTTTGGTGTGTTCATATGGACATGTGGTCACTTACAGCACCTCCTCACGAGTGCCCTCGCAATAAAAATGCCTCGCTTGCCGTTTGTCTCTCAGGATGTGGAATTGAAGAACGGGGATGTCTCCTACAGCCAGTTTGCCCAGCTGTATCGTAACCTGATGTATGATGCCCAGAAATCTGTGAGTAACTTCATGCCTCTGGCTGTGTGCGAGTACATGTGCAGTCGAGAATAATGTGAGCACAGGGCAAATTCAAATTGAACCCTCTTACAACCGGATTCTCTCTACTCTAGATAGAGATCTCTTTCAATGCTGCAGTTAAATAAATATACATTTAGGGTTGTTAAATAATAAAACCAGTCTTAAATATCTAGCATTGAATAACTTTAATAACCCTGCATGTATTTTTAATTTGTGCAGTATGCGTTCACCACAGAAATAAATTCATTGACATCTTTCCGCTCCATCTATAGGGAGAAAGACACTCTGTTTTGTGTGTAACGTGATACATGATTGTAGCTAGGCCATGGGAAACTCAGACCCACGAGGGACTGACTCAAAGCTAGTAATGGCTTTGCTCACCAAAAGAATACGTTTGACGTTAACAGCTCTGCAGCATCACGTTTTCCTTCCATCATACTGCACCACTCCAAAAATCAATACCTGCTTCTTAAAACTGAGGTCATGTTGTAATTCTGAAGTGGTTCAGCTATCTAAATAAGGCAGCGTGCAAGAATAGTGTTCCTCCGGCCCGTTAGGTGCAGCTAAAGTGCTGTTATATCTGTGCAATAAACCCATTCCTTCCTGTTTCCTCCTCCTGTGGTCTGTTTATCTTTGCATTTCTTTTTAATAAGCACATGTTTGGAGGGATGTTGCATGATGTGTGGCTTTCACTGCCAAGTTGAGAGCTATTTTAGATGTCAGCATGTTGTGATATCGAACCATCTATCTTGAGGGCATGTATTCTGTATGCTTATCCCACTAAACATCCTGGGTTTTATAGAATAAATGACAATTATTTTTTTCATCAATGCGTTATTAAATTTACTATGGAGCCAAACGTTACCATTTTTTAAAATAAAATCATCTCTAAAACTACGATTTAAACAAGGAAGTCGTCTTAAAGCAGTACGTTTCAATTTACAAACCCATTGCAGTCTATTCGGTTGATCTGAAAGGAGACAAGTTTCCTCCATTCCAATAGAAATTTGACAGACCAAATGACACTGCAGTGAGAAACTTCATAACTTGTGAATTTATAGATATTATTGTCACCTTGCCTGCGTCACGGTTGTCGGTTTGAATATAATCATTAATAAAAATCTGATTCAGGTTGGACCCTGTTATGTGGTGACTAGGGAGCCTCTCTGGAGCCAGAGTTAAGATGGATACTGACTGCAAAGAAAATAAGTGTGTCTGATTTATGCTGCAGTTCCTCTGTATTAACATCCTTATTGGAGAGTTACAGCAGATACTGATCTGGTCTATTCTTTCTTTGCAGATGGAGATTCCTTTCATCCAAAGGTAAGGAGTCTTGTTCTGTTTTATTGGGGCGGTCATATAAATATTCAAGGAACAGAATGTGCATGTGCTTCATTTATTGTGGATCTTTTGTTTTTTTAATCTATAGTTTTTTGGATTTTCACAGAGTTGACGAGAGACCAGATCAGCATAAAGTCACCATGGAGGAGTTCCAGTCATTTTTAATTGAGTATCAAAAGGTAGCTCCCCTGCTGATTGCCTGTGCTCGGTATCCCAGTAGAAAGAAATCAATCCGAGCAGCTGCTGGAATTTATCAGCTAAGTTTATTATGCCCTTGTGTCACTGAACACAAAGTAGCAATACATTTAGAGGTCAGCTCTATGTACTTGAAGTGTGTCATTGGGAAAGTGCTGCTGCTTCCTGTAACTCTGCTGTCTCCTCTGTGTGCGTGCCTGTGTTCAGGAGCTGTGGGCTACAAACATTAGCCAGGTCAAGCAGTACATGAAGACCTATCTGAAGGATCCTCTGAGGGAGGTTGAAGATCCGTATTTTTACCAGGACGAGGTGAGACGCCAGGGAGTCGTGTACAGAGTACAGAAAACCCATTCCAATGCATTTTGTTTCTCGAAATCCCTTTTCTTGTTTCTTGTCCGGAATTCCAGTTTCTAAAATAGTTTTAGAATCGCTGTCGATACAACACCCCGTCAGACCTCGTTCTTGTCAACTTGGTGCAAACAAACGTTTTTGTACCTGTCAGGAGAGACTTCTCGGTCCAGGATTGTTATTCTTATCAATATGACATCAGAAATCTTCCGTTATTTAAAATAGCACCCAATGGTTTGTATTTTTTCACTCTGCAGCAGCACAGTCTTTGAAAATGAAAGACAAGACAAATGCTGAAATAGCTTTTCATAATGTCTTACCAAAGTGAGACCTTCTAGGATCTTTGTTTTGTGGCAACAAGCTTACCCCCCCCCACACACACACACCTTTCAACACTTAATTATCACTTTGGCTAGCAGCTTTTATTAACCGCAAAACAAGCCAGCTGTATGGTGTGATATTTCTTTTTTTGGTTCATCTGCACCACAGAGTCGTAAAAGGGTAATGCCAGCCTGTGTAGACCCTGAATAATTGTTCAATTTTGATTTGTTCTGCTTTTCCTCTCTAGTTTCTGACCTACTTGTTTTCCAAAGAGAATACTATCTGGGACTCCAAACTGGACCAGGTGTGTCCCGAAGACATGAACAACCCCCTGTCCCATTACTGGATCTCCTCCTCCCACAACACGTGAGGGAAAGCTTTATATATATATATACAGTTAACTCACCTCCAGCCCATCCTGAGCCTGTCTACTCATTAGCAGCACTTGAGAGCCTGACTCCTCTCTCTCTCTCTTCCCCACAGCTACCTGACAGGGGACCAGTTCTCCAGTGAGTCCTCTTTGGAAGCCTATGCACGCTGCCTGAGAATGGGCTGCCGATGTATTGAGTGTAAGGAATCCTTTTTTTGAAGCGTGGCACCTTAAATGCATATGAAAGAGCCAGACAATAGAGGAACTGAATTTCTGGTTTGCTTTTATTTATTCCTTTTAATTTTTTTCAGACAGGCACTTTATAATAATTCCCACTGAACCCGTCATGTAAAATAGGTGGAGATTAGAACTACAGAGCAGTAGTCTACTACCAATTTAAGAATATGAAGATCCTCTTTTTCCCCCTTCAAGCCAGTATGTTTGTTTTTTATTTTAATGGGCTTGCTTTGTGTTTCAGTGGATTGCTGGGATGGCCCAGATGGGATGCCAGTGATCTACCATGGGCACACCCTCACCACCAAAATCAAGTTCAGCGATGTGCTCAATACCATCAAGGAGCACGCCTTTGTCACATCTGAGTAAGAGCGAGCCAGCGTCTGTCTGAGTGAAGCTGCTGTGATCCGTCACGTTGATGTGTTGTGGTTCTGTAGCAACGTGGAGGGCAAACGGCCTCTGAACCAGGAGACTGTAACTTCTAACATGCAGTTTAGAATTGAAACTAAACCAGTGGAACAGAGCGTAGAAGAGTTATTATAAAACGTATTGGCGCTCTGATGGATTTATTTCTTCTTCTTCTAGATACCCTATCATCCTTTCCATTGAGGACCACTGCAGCATATTGCAGCAGAGGAACATGGCCACCACCTTCAAGAAGGTCTTTGGTGACATGCTGCTCACCAAGCCAGTGGACATCTCGGCCGACGGGCTGCCCTCGCCCAATCAGCTCAAGAGGAAGATCCTCATCAAGGTACTGGGAGGGAGGGGCATTGCCAGCTGTGGCTCGAACAGAAACACAGGGCTGCTTGTACCTGGATTCACAGCTCAGGTCTGCTCATCGACTGTGTGGGGACCTGTTAGCAGCAGGCCTAGGCTCAGTTATAATTACAGTAACAATTACAGCAGCATTGTTGCCTGACATTACAGTTACAGTGCTATTGTGTTCAGTTATAATTTATGCTACATACAGAATATACAGAAACATACTACATACATTTCATTTATTTTTATCAAACAAATGTGGTCACCAAAAGTGGTTGAATACAAGAATAATGATAAAATAATAATAATAATAATAATAATAATAATAATAATAATAATAATAATAATAATAATAATAATAATAATGATGACAAAAATTGATCAATTATGATTAATTACACAGGTGTGCCAAGGTTCAACTAATTACGATTGCATTGACCACAGGGCTGGTTCCGTCAAGGGCAAAAACACATTTAGGCAAGTTAGGAAAAAGGGATCATCTTACAAGGGTGCAACAAATGCACACTTGAATCATTCATGAATTATCAGGTCGCAGTAATCCTGGTGCATTTCAACAAAGATCTCAAGATCGAACATGTGTCAGTATTATTGTGAGTGGACCTGCTAAATGTCCTTTTTTCACTCTGACAATGTGAGGGTTGAACAAGTCGTTAAGGGAGGTCTCTCCTCTCTCTCTCTCTCTCTCTCTCTCACAGCACAAGAAGCTGGCGGAGGGCAGTGCCTATGAGGAGGTCTCCACATCCACCCCCTACTCTGAGAACGACATCAGCAACTCCATCAAGAACGGCATCCTGTACCTCGAGGACCCCATCAATCATGTGAGCCCCCCCACACTCACACAGGGACTGAATTCATTGAAATGCATCCCTCCATACTAACCCCCTCCCCTCTACACTCGCACAGGGACTGTGTGATTTTGTGTGATTTTTTTTTTTTTTTTTTTTTTTCCTAGTTGTTTTAATGTGTGTTTAAGATCTCTACAGCCTGTCTCTTTCCCTGCAGGAGTGGTACCCTCACTTCTTTGTGCTGACGAGCAATAAGATTTATTATTCCGAGGAGACCTCGATAAACCAGGGCAGCGAGGATGATGAGGAGCAGAGGGAGGTGAGTTCAGTACCCCGAGGACTAGAGTCCAGTATGTGAGCACTGCCAAACATATTCCAAATACCAGGCTTGCATCACTGGAATGCATGTGGTGTACTGCTGAATTGAAATACAACAGAAAGTGAACTGGCGCTTGTCCTGGGCAGATGTCGAATGGGATGGACCTGCACGTGACAGAGAAGTGGTTCCACGGGAAGCTGGGCGCTGGGCGAGATGGCCGTCAGATCGCAGAGAGGTTGCTGTCAGAGTACTGCTTAGAGACTGGGGCCCCGGATGGTTCCTTCCTCGTTCGAGAGAGCGAGACGTTCGTCGGAGACTACACCCTCTCATTCTGGTGCAGAATTCATTCTCATTCTTTCTTTTTTTACTTAGATATTTTAATGCTTGTGTTTTTTTTTTTTTTTTTTTTTTAACTTTTCTGAGGGTAACGAAGGCATTGTAGGCTTTGTTTTGAAACTAAATACATAATGTGTTTTATTTTAGGAGAGATTTCAATGTACTGATTAGTAAACCCCCTGTCCAACTCCAGGAAATTTCCTTGAGTTGATTTTATTAAAGTCAAAGTGAAGGTCTGTTACAATAACCTTGATGAATAGCTTTGATTTGGTATCTCACGACTTAACCACAATGATTCTAAACAAAGAAGAGCTGTGTTTGAGATTGTTCTCCTCCCTGCCCAGGCGTTCTGGCAGGGTGCAGCACTGTCGGATCCACTCGCGCCAGGAGGCTGGCAGCCCCAAGTTCTACCTGACTGACAACCTGGTGTTCGACACCCTCTACTCCCTCATCACGCACTACCAGCAGGTACCGCTGCGCTGCAACGAATTTGAGATGAGGCTGACTGAGCCTGTCCCCCAGACCAACGCACACGAGAGCAAGGAGTGAGTCTCCACCCTTACCTCTGGCATCATTACCCAGTAGATTCTACAGGGCTTATACTATGATGATCGTTTTATTTTGCCTGGATTCTCTGGTCTTTGCTTTAGATTTACAGTGCCAGATTATAACAGCAGGTGCCAGCAGAGCTTTGATTTAAAAAAACAAACAAAAAAAAAAAAAACACATGCTCCAAATGTCTTAATGAACATCAGTACTGTAACATCAATATTATGATAGTGTGAGTAACTCCCAAGCTTAAAATATCCACATGTGATAAATTCAAGTACTGATTGAGGACTGAAAATGAGACCAGATGTGACAAGGTAAGAGCCTTTTGAGTTTGATATTTCGAGTGAAACGCTAATTTGTTGAAGGGCAGAAAATGGTGATGATGCGAATGCAATGCCTTTTAGAGCAAGACGGACAGTTAACAGGCAAGCAGCTGACTGTTCTCTCTCTCCCTCCCTCCCTCTCCCTGTGTGTGCCCTGCAGGTGGTACCACGCTAACCTGACCCGCAGCCAGGCTGAGAACATGCTGATGCGGGTCCCTCGCGATGGAGCCTTCCTGGTACGCAAGAGGACCGAGCCCAACTCCTATGCCATCTCCTTCAGGTGCACTGTACTGTGTGTGTGTGTGTGTGTGTGTGTGTGTGTGTGTGTGTGTGTCTACGCCTGCTCATAGTATCACTCAAGCCGTACTTGGAAACTGTCGTCTTCTTAACTGCATCACATCTGTGAAGCCCCTTTCTCATAAAAATCCATGTTAGTTCCGCACAAATGTTCCTAATTGCAAAACACAGAATAAAAGGTAAGGACAGTAATAAAGAGACAGCTGTAATTGTTTCACACATGGATTATGATTTTTAGGTTTTGTTTCTTACGCAACTGTCATCATGCATTTCGGTGGTCGATTCTGACTGGATTAGCTAAAGCCTGCTCTAACATTAACAAAAAACGTTTGGCTCCGCAGGGCTGAAGGGAAGATCAAGCACTGCCGGGTGCAGCAGGAAGGCCAGCTGGTGATTCTGGGGAACTCTGAGTTTGACAGCCTGGTGGATCTGATCAGCTACTTCGAGAAGCATCCGCTGTACCGCAAGATGAAGCTGCGTTACCCCATCAACGAGGAGACGCTGGAGAAGATCGGCACGGCGGTGAGCCTCTTGCATCGGAGCATTCCAGCAAATCCATTGCAAGTGGGGCATTGTAAACTGACCTGCTGCTTTTGGTATTCTGTTTTTTCTTCAGGAACCCGATTATGGATCTCTGTATGAAGGACGCAACCCAGGATTCTATGTGGAGGCAAACCAGATGCCTACATTTAAGGTACATCCTGCTCTGTGAAAGACAACCCTTCGCCGAGGGTCACTTCTTAACACCTGTAATGCACCTTGAACTCTGTTCTGAGCCTCTCTGCCTCTGCTGCAACAGTCCTTGTCTAGTCTTGTGTCTTTACGTATTTATGAGTTTCTCTTCTCCCTCCTCTTATTAGCCCCAACACTCTCCTCGACACTCTGACGCTATCTGCCCTTCTGACTCTGTTTCTCTCTCTTTCTCTTGTCTGCCCTTCTGACTCTCCATGGTGTGTGTGAGTCTCTCTCTCTTTCTCTGTCTGCCCTCTGACTGTCCTCTGTGACTCTCTTTGTTGTCTGCCCTTCTGACTCCCCTCTGTCTGTCTCTCTCTGTTGTCTGCCCCTCTGACTCCTGTCTCTCGCTCTTTCTCTGTCACAGTGCACAGTAAAGGCGCTGTTTGAGTACAAGGCCCAGCGAGACGATGAACTCTCGTTCTTGAAGAACGCTGTGATCCATAGTGTGGAGAAGCAGGAGGGTGGCTGGTGAGTTGAGCTGTATGCCTAGGGGATTGGGGGAGCTGGGGGCAGTGCTGAAACAGGATAAGTGCTTTTGAGGTGGGGGGTTAGGAATTGGTTTTCTACTGATCATTTTATGGTAAAGTTTGGTGATGTGATATTTAGCCCGTATGTTATCAAACTTGTGAAATAGGTTTTCCAGATGTGACATTATTGAAAACTTGAGTTACTGCTGGAGAGAAGAAGCTTTTGAACGTCTCGGGATTCCTAATCGAAACTGACTCAAACTGTGCTTGTGTCGCCTCCGCAGGTGGAAGGGGGATTATGGTGGCAAGAAGCAGCTGTGGTTTCCAGCCAATTACGTGGAGGAGATCAGCCCGAGCGCACTTGAACCAGAGAGATCTGTAAGTGTCATCACTCCAAGTAACCAAAAGCTACTGCAATGGCTTCTCTGCGTGCATCAGCAGGGCACTGACCAGTTAGCTTATTCCTTGCAGCCGCTGACCGAGAACAGCCCCCTGGGGGATTTGCTAAGAGGAAGCATTGACGTGCCGTCCTGTCAGATCGGTAAGTGATGCTGACGTTTAAAATGAATGCACCATTGCACAGCAGTTTGGTTCAGGTTTTTCAACCTGAGCCTTATTTGTACCAGATGAACTTTAGAAGAGAAGTTACAGGCTTGGTTGCAAATAATTAAAACCTTCAATGTACCCAACTGTTTTGCAATGGGAGTTGTCTGTCCTACCTTAACCCTGTTGTCCATCACATGTGATTTATCTATCATGAACCGTAGGATTTCATTCTAATGCATGTGCTGCCTGACACCCCACTTGATCACTCTACAGACTGATCTAAGCACTGGCACTAGAGAACTGCTGCTTACTTTTGTGTCTGCGCTGTATCCCCACAGCTGTACGCGCGGATGGGAAGGGCAGTCGCCAATTTGTCTTCACGCTCGCCTTGGGTCCAGTGCAGAGGGCTGGCCACGCGCTGGACATCGCTGCTGACTCGCATGAGGAGATGCAGGACTGGGTGCTGAAGATCCGTGATGTGGCCGTGACTGCCGATGCCAGGGTGAGTCTGTGAACACCACTTGTTCCAGCACTGCCTGCCTCCACAGATCTGATGCAGAGGAAATCCCACCGAATTACACAATGGCATCTGATTTGCACAAAATAAACAGACCTTTTTTTACAGAGAAGCATTGAATTTTTAAGTTTGTTTTTGCTGCTTGGGGATTTCATTCTTCCAATCGCTTGCATGTTTTGTTTTTCTCATGTATTTATTAAATATCTCGGTGTGTAGTACTTGGCTTATTTGTTTATTTAAAATATAAAAGCTTGCCCGTTGAGTTGCTGTAGTTGTCAGGTTTTAGTGATGCTCGGTGTGTCTCCTGTAGCTATCAGAAGGGAAGATGATGGAGAGGAGGAAGAAGATTGCTCTGGAGCTGTCTGACCTGGTTGTGTACTGCCGGCCAGTCCCCTTCGACGAGGACAGTATGTAACTCCCTTCTCTCTCCAGCGCCTCCCTCTCTAGGGTCCTGTTTAAAAGTTAATTCTTGAAGACCGTTCCCCAGTGTCAGATTATATATTGAGTTTTCTGTAAAAGATTACTGTTAACATGTGTGTTAATGCATTACCACACTGTAACTGGTGCGACTGCTTCTGTTGCTTGCCGGGGTGACTATCGCCTAGGTTAAATAAAATGCAAATGGTCTCTTCACCCCCCTCCCGGCAGAGATCGGCACGGAGCGTGCCTGCTACAGGGATATGTCCTCCTTCCCGGAGACCAAGGCTGAGAAGTACGTCAACAAGATCAAAGGGAAAAAGTTCCTGCAGTACAACCGGCTCCAGCTCTCCCGCATCTACCCCAAGGGCCAGCGCCTGGACTCCTCCAACTACGACCCCCTGCCCATGTGGCTGTGCGGGAGTCAGCTGGTAGCCCTCAACTTTCAGACCCCAGGTATAGAGAGGCCCCTTCCGATCTGATGTATAGAAACCAGATCATTTGGGTTTTTAAAGCTGTTTAAAACTATTCGCTTCTAGTTTTCCCTCCTGCAATATCTGCTTACTGAAAAACAAAAAACTGTGGGTTCTTTTTAATTAGGCAAAATGACCTTCACTTTTGGAACTGATTGTACGCAGTGCAATATAAATAGGGGTGGGGTGCATCCTTGCTCTGAGCTGTGTCTTCAAGGATAGTGTACTGCTCTGTGTTTGCAGATAAACCCATGCAGATGAACCAGGCTTTGTTCATGCTGAACGGGAAGAACGGCTTTGTCCTGCAGCCGTCCATCATGAGAGAAGAGACCTTTGACCCCTTCGATCGGCACTCCCTTCGGGGAATGGAACCAATCACTGTCCAGATTCAGGTAACCGCAGCATTTGAGATTACCGAATAGGGGGCCATCTTAGGTGGAAGCAGAGACGAAGTTACTACTTACAAGTTCCCTGTGTTGCTAACCCACGGGGCTGGCTGCAGTGAAAAGTACTTTGGACTCCCTATGCCTTACTCACTGTCTCCTCGTCCTTTCCTCTCCTCCTTCAGGTGCTGGGCGCACGCCACCTCCCCAAGAACGGCAGGGGTATAGTCAGCCCGGTGATCGAGATTGAAGTGTGTGGGGCCGAGTACGACAGCAGCAAGCAGAAGACTGTCTCCGAAGGTAGGGGGGTGGGGACGACAGACGTGTGTATGCAGCTCTACTAAACTAGGAGATCTGGCTGACGTTTGTAATATTTTTTACTTGAATGGTAAAATTAGTTCTATCTACTACACTAACAAACAAGGGAACATTCAAGTAACAATCATACATGGTCCTGAAGGGTAATGGTGTACTAGTGAGAGACAAAGAGCCTCTTTTTATGCCTAATGTTAATATTGAAAAAAAGCATTTGTGTGTTGCAGCGGACAATGGGCTGAACCCCACGTGGTCCCGAAAGCAGTTCCGTTTCATCATCTGTAACTCGGAGTTCTCTTTCCTGCGGTTTGTGGTGTATGAGATCGACGTGTTCAATGACCAGAACTTCCTCGCACAAGCTACCTTCCATGTCAAGGGACTCAAGACAGGTAATTCTTCTTTCCCCCGTTAACACGGGGAATGCTCTTCAACGGGAGGTTGTTAATGAAAGGTTTCAATTTATGAAAGACCAAAACCAAGAAAAAGGCTCAATGTTTGCCCTTTTATTTTTGACCAGGCTATAGATCGATACCTCTGAAGAACAGCTTCAATGAAGATCTGGAGCTGGCAGTTTTGCTTGTCCATGTGGAGATCTTCAGCGGCAGGGTAAGCCATCCCGAAGGGGGAAGGTGGGGGGGGGGTAGATAATCCCCTGTGTTTTCTGCATTTTGGTATGTGATGTGGATAGGTGAGTAGTGACTTGAATGAGTGAGAATTGTTTTATAGTGTCTGCCAAATAAAATAACTTTAACAATAACAGGTATCAGTAAAGAACAATATTGGAGCTGCGCTTTCTCGTAACGTAAGTGTAAGACTAGAGGAAGATATTTATAGGGCCTAATGCACAGCACATTATGTCTTTAAGGTCAGTTATAACACATCTTACCAGCCAGCAAAACCTCTGAAAGGACTTCATTTGAAATACAAATAAATGAGAGGTACCTTTTTTATAAAGCAGCTGCAGATGTTAAATTCCTACATTCGATGAAAAGTATACATCTTGGCATTGGATAATAGCCCTGCAAGATTTATAAAACAAAGGGGTTTGTGCAACTCCACCTTTTAAGGCCTTCACACAGACTTTGAATAGTACAGTAATGTATGGAGCCCCTTAGCCAAGATGGGATGCAGTGATATCCAGTGGTGGCAGTGTGGTCCAGTGGTTAAAGTCCAGTGCTTCTAACTGTGTGACCCTGAGCAAGTCACTTAACCTCTTTGTGCTCCATCCTGCGGATGAGATGTTAAATCAATGTCCTATTGTAAATGACTTTGCATATAATGCACAGTTCACAGCCTACCTCTGTAAAGCGCTTTGTGATGGTGGTCCACTATGAAAGGTGCTATATTAAAATAAAGATTGTTGTTGTTGTTATTATTATATGTTTGTGGCTCTCCTCCCCCAGCACGAGAATGGGGACGCAAGCCCCTTTGTTGTTGCAGCCCAGTCAGTCCGGGAGAGGCCCAGCGACGACTCCTCCAGCCTTCACCTGGCGCAGTGCGGGCGGGAGGGATCGCTCGAGACGCGCTGCCAGACTGCACTCGATGACTTCCGTCTGTCCCAGGAGCACCTGCTTGAACAGGCCGACTCCAGAGACAGAAGGTGACGCCTACAATTCTTTTCTCTCCCACTGGGATTATTATTTTGTTTTTGTCATGAAATGTTTTTTGTGTTGTTACAGAGAAGAGTTTGACAGACATGGGACATTAGAATACACCCAGCATGTCGTGAACACTGAATAATAGTAGGAAAAGTACTATTAATAACATTTGGTGGTGGTTTAAAGAAGAATGCATTATAAAAAAAATAGTAGGCCTTTGCTGATGCAATATTTAACATCACACTTTTGTTTTGTTCTGGACATTCTTCAGGTTGATGCGAAGGACCCGGGTGACTGGAGACAATCGTTTGTAGAGGAGACGGGGCCTGTTTCAAGTGCCTCCAGTACTGATGATGTCACTGACTGCTGTGAAAACTGGTTTCTATGGAAACGTTACCGCTTTGGCCTACATTTCAGGCAGCTCTTCCTTGTTTTCACCTGTCACAGGCCTCACAGAACTATGCTTGTGCAGAAAAGCCATCAGTTACAAGAAAGAATGCATTTTATCTGTCCTTGTTAAAAATACAAATGTGGTGTTAAGCATTAGAAATTGCCCAAAATGGCTGTTTTGAACACCAGTTTCAAACTGGGATCAATTCTTTTAGCCTTTCTGAGATGCCAATATTATATGTATTCCTGTTCTGCTTGGCAAAGTAAGGCTTTTAAGTAGCTATTGAAGCCCATCTTCTTTTCAGGAATAGCTCAGGAATAATTGCCCAGTATTTTCCCTCATGGCCGGTCAAAAATCTGCATTGATCACCAGGTTCTGGGTGGATAATCCGTTTGTATGAAAAGACGTGTGTATTGGACAGTGAGAACTCTCAATAGATTCCTTTCGCTCCCTCTACTGCCTCAGCAATCCATTCCAGCCGGGATTGGAACTATGGCTAGCTCTAAAGCACTTCATGCTGATCAGTTTGGCTACAAGAACGTGTCAGTAAAATGAGCCCTGACGTGCCACACATGCTCACTAGTGCAACAAAGCTTTTAAAATTCAGGTCTGTCCTGAGGAGACTGATAAAAGTAGTAGCTCCAGTGAGAGTTTGTTATTTGAAACATTTTATTCTTCACCTATATCCCATGGTTTGAAAGGTTGACCTTATAACTAGAGTTGGTATGTTCTACAGATACAGTGTGGATTTAGCCTACCCTTCACTTTGTCTTAAAATAAAGTCAAATATGTAAAAGATGCACGATCGAGGACCTGCTTGTAGCTAGTATGTATGAATTATTTGCTTTTTTTTCCCCTTAACTTTATCTTTTTTTATTGTGCCCAGCTTTTTTTTTAGCAAAGTCTTGTTTTATCTGAATTAATCAGATTTGTTTATGTATAAGCTTTTTATCTTGTGGAGATAAAGTTACAAAGCTCCCAGGAAATGCAGTGAATAATGACAATCCAATTCGCTCTGTACACTACTGCCTGACACTTCCCTACAGTCCGCACCTCTGAGCTCTTGTATGTCTACCCCCTGTATTAGGATAATGTCAGACGTGTCAAACTTTATAGAAGCATCAAACCAACCACCTTGGAATTGTTTCCTGTAGCTTGAATAGGAAGAAATCCTAAAGGAAAAGTGTTTTAGTACGACTATTATAATGTAAATACAATTTCCATACTCTCTTATTAGACAAATCCATGCAAAACTGTGTAAAGTCCAGTTTTAAACAGTTACAGCTTGTATGACAGACCCTGATTTAGCACTAACCTTGTTCTACCTAATGTGACCTAAGGTAGCCCAGTTGTATTCTGTGCAACCAGCCAGCAGCATTACACTGTTCAAAAACACAAGCAGCTGTTTACCTTGCAGTCGCTTACTTCGAGCACTAGAGGGACATCACACAGGCACGCTGGATATACAAAACCCACTTTGGTGTTTTCTGAAACGGCAGATTCAGATGAGCGAGAGCGCTCTAGCTCCAATACTCGTGTCAAACAGTGATATATCAGGTGAGATATTATTGGTCCTGGTAATTACTAACCACCCAACCAGTATTAGCCAGTGTATTTCTCGTCTGAGTTTTTTTTTAAAATCTGGACTCTATATCCTATCATGCCTTTGTGTGTGTATTCCTGCTGCACATTAACTAGTAACAAATTATGCTGTAAACAACATCCGCAAATTAACACATTAAAAGGAGACCTGAAGCCTGCAAAGTGGTCACACAAACAGCGCCCCAGTGACTTCCTTCCTGTGTTCCTGGCACACCGAGCAGTGATAAACCAGCTCTCTGGGAACATCTGCTTCAACTAGCCTAAGTGATCGCACACTGAAACGTTGTGAGGATGATCTTGAGCTCCTCCACCATGGCAAAATGAATCTATTGAAGACCGCAGTTAGATTAAGTGCTATGCCAGGCATAATTGTCTGTCTAACCAGTCCAACAGCAAAAAACACACACAAAACAACCAAGCTCACTGTTCTGGGACTGACTGATCGTCCTGCAAAATTTCCGTCTGCAAGAGTTGTGTTGAATTAGTCACAGTGCAGTTAAAGGGATGACAAAATGTAATGCAAAATACTGAGTCATGATCTCGTCATTGTATTTCCTCCTTCTGCTATCTTTTTTTTTTTTTTTTTGTGTGTGTGTTTTACGTCTGTCTGGCTCTGAGATCCCTGTGCGTAATGGGCAATGTGGGTTTGCAAATTGTTCTCCCAGCCACGAACACTTGGCCTGCTAGGGTTCCAGTGTTCTGCCCACCTCTAGTAGAATGTTAGAGCTGCACTAATAAGGAGGGGTAGAATGGTGTTGGTCAAGAATTAGAAAAAAGGACCAACTGGGAGTCAGGAATTCTAAATGAGGGGACCAATAGGAGGGTATAGTGTATATAAGTCAGCTGAGTCAGACTGGAGGTAGTGTTTAAATGCAAAGGAGTATTTTTTTTTTTTTTTTTTTTTTGATAAAGTGAGCAATATGCAGCTGGCGGCAAGGTTTTTTTTTTTATGCCTGTAACTAAAGGTACATTTCCCCCTACCCAGTGTTATATTTTTGAGATTTGAAGATTGATTTTAGAAATCAATTAGCTGTTTTGTCCAATATTGCCTGCATAAGAATAATTATGCTGCCTAAAAATATGTTTGTGGTGAGAAGATCACAAATATTGTATATCAACCTGGCTGAAGGTTGAATAGAAATTCTGTCAAAACTAGGTGTCTGTCATGCAACAGTATCCCTGTTTCTGTCACTGAAGCCTGCCTTTACGTACCAAAAAAATTCCAAACCCCTTAATCTTTCTGCATTCCCACACTTTATTCCTATACTCAAACCGCCGAGTTAATCATGTTCGAAATATTGGGGACAAAGGGACAGTTAACCAGTTCTGCTTTTTAAAGCACGCAAAGCTATAAGCATGCGATAGTTTCTTGTAATGCAACTTTTGTTTTTCAGGGTTTAGGTCAATAACCAGATCAATTCAATCAAGCAGGCTGCTTACACTGGTCCTGTTAGTTCAAGCCACTGAACATAGTTCTGTGTTCTTAAACCCGCCATACAGCAGCAGAAGAGGGGTTCTACAGCAACCTCTTGCTGTTTCCATCCTGAAACCGTTAGATCAGTTGTTAAAACGGGTCCAATTTGTGACCAGAAATAGGGATATTAGGGCCGGGTGCTGATTCCGTTCCCTTTAGCTTCAATGTGCCTCCGTATCTTGTGAATTTGTGTCATTTTTTTGTCTCTTCTGCTTACAAAAAGAGGCCTTTCTGTACTGTTCCTAAGACAAATGTACATTTCATTTTGCCTTTCATATGAAAACATATTCAGCCTGAGAAATAAATAAGTACTTATCCAGAATCTTATGTGTCCTGTGTATCCTTTCTTCCTGCCCACAGGCTGGCTATGCAAAATATGAAAACCATATGGAAAAACAGCTTGTATGCAATTACTGGTCATGTGATTCACTGCAGCTATACACTGTAAGCTGCGTGAAAGTCCTGTACAAGCATGGGCATGTAGAAGGACCTCCTGTGACGTCACAAGTGGAATGATAGCCAGTGCCCGTGCGACCAGCAATGGCAATGTTTGCAGAAAGACATTAAAAAGCACCACTCCAGGGAAAACATGCGGTGTCTGCAGTCATGTTAAGCAACTGATCTGCTACAGTGTTGTCCAAACAAATATTTGTTGTCAGGTAGACACACATCTGGGTACTTGCATCTAAATCTAAATTATGTTGCTATACTCGTTTCGCAGTAAAGGGTGAAACTTGGTTAAATGTTGCCCTTTTTGTGCAATTGCAAGTTAAACGATATCTAAAACAGCAGCATATTCTTATATCTAACATTAAACTCCTCCTGTAATCTCTGGGTCATATTAAAAATAGTTACAGCATTAGATACAAGACAAACATCTTGCTGTCTACGAGGGTGGTCCTGTCTAGACAGGCTCGAGGCATGTGGATTGGAAAGCAGGCCGAGAAATCTCACCTGTGCCACTGAGCAACCGTTCACTTACATGAAGTAAAATGAAAGCCTCCCCTTCCAGAAATCTAAACTGAACAGTCAGGTAACTCCACTTTAACATCACAGACCTCAACAGCTTGACAGTTTTGTTCGGGCCTGGTGAGGCAATAGAGCTCTTTGCATCATTCGTGGATTTGTTGGAAGTGATCAATCAAGTGAACCTTAAATTAAACAGTAGGCCTATTTATTTCGTCATTTTACAGCACACAGATTAGTTTGCTTAAAAGATAAAATAAACAACAACAAAAAAACTGGCAGTGGCATCAGTTCTTATGAAAACAGTACGCAGCTTATCTAGTGTATTGAAAATACAACACAGCAGAAACAGGCCAAATTTCACAGTGAACAGCTCACAATGTAAATGCATACGTAACTTTATATACACCATCAACTCGATCTATTGCAGGTGTCGGGGTCCAATACAAATTTGCTATATATCAAGGGCTGTGATACAGCTAGAGACCCATAGAAAAACAAATAGGTTAACAAAGACTGTCCAACCACCCCATTTTATCGGTGGCGTCAGGGTCCAGTATAAATCCTCTACACAACCCGATTTTCTCCTTTCTCAAATGCACAAACCCGCTGCATTGAAATAATCCATTCCCAACACTGGAGGCTTGTTGCTAGGGAGCTGACAACACTGCCTTGTGCCTTTTGCTAGTGCATTGCTGCCACACGTGAACACCTTCTTGGCTAAAATAAAAACCGCTTCAGCAAGTAGATATTTAAATTGCTTTGTGTTACTGTGTAATATGTGTATATGATAACAGTACGATATTAATGCTTTGTTTTTGTATATTGTTGTTTCTGATGTGTAATACGAAATAAAACAAACAGTAATTCTAAGTGTCTATGTAAACTGCAGCTATGGCATACACAGTTAGACATTAAAAATGAGGAGCCCAATCCAGGACTGTGATATATCAGAATCCGCAGTATAGCGAGGGGCGATATATAGGCGTGGGTGTACTTAAATGTTTGCAGACATTACTAATTATTTTCAAAGGAGTTACACTTACATCCCATAGGAAGGCACTGATATAGAAACAAAACACAACAACCAGAGCCCTTGGTATGTACTTCTGTTTATTTTCCACATCTCTATTGGAAACAGTTTCTTCATGTTTTATTAAGGATTAGTAAAATGTAAAACTGTCCAAATGACGGACAAAATCCAATGCTGTGTCAGATCTGGGAAATCAAATCTCCCAGTCCACGTTCTCAAAATCCTCTGTGTGATACATTTAAAAGTGATCAATGCATAACTCCCCTCACCCCATCATTAAAAAACATCATTTTAAAAAACAAAAACGAAATAAAAAGGTCGGTCAATCAATCCACATTTGCAAATTCTGGGGAAAGATGTTTATCTTTCAACAGTTTTGTTCCTTTTTATCTATCTCCAGATGTAGTCAGGGAATGCCTGTCCCTCTCACCCAGACTAAATGAACAGACGGCAATCTGGTTCATTCTGCCGGCCTAGTTGTTGCCCTGTCCTGGTCCCTCTGGCACTGCTGGGGGCTTGCCCCTCCTAAGGCACAGTCCAGTTCCCTCTCCGATTCCACAGCGGTCACACACAGTCCCGACCTACAATCCCAAAGTCTTATTGTTGCTGAACCACCACTCTGTTCCTGATTGTCAGTTTGCTTCTGTAAACACAAAACACACTTCAGTATAAGGACACATGACAATGTAATACAGTTTAGCGACAAGGTGGGCAAGCTGAATAAACACATACAACTGATGGAAGCTTTACTGGGTCATGGTTGCCATGGTAATGGTCAGTTTCCAAAGACACTGCTTTATAAACTGCATTTGGGATAAAAGCAATAAATATGTAAAATGCTACTGGGATCTTGCTCAAATGTATTATTTAAACAACATATCAGACCCTGCAGAGCTAACACTATATATTATCACAACACCATATTAAAAAAAAAAAGCCTTTAGCTTAAAACTTACCTAACTTGACTGCAGCCGAGTTCAGAGAATGTGACAGTTCAGGTTCCTGTGATGTTCTTTCTTCCTTTAAGGTCTCTGACTCACAGCCACCTCCGCTGTTCTCAGAGTTCTCTGACTTCTCGTCCTCATCCCTCAGCTTCTGGTCTTCTTTTCCACCTGCAGTCTCCTCGACACTTCCTTTGGTTTCCCCCTCTTCAGTGGTGTGCTTGGAGGACCATCCCTGGACCTCTTCTTCTTTAAGCCTTTTTGTTTCCACTAGCTCCTTCTCCTGCAGTGTCTTAGGGATGGTCTGGTGGTCCTCCAGCACTCCTATGTCCCCCTTCTCCTGCTCATCAGTTAGTCGCTGATATTCTTCTAGCCACCTCAGCTGTCCATTCTTGTAGACATAGCGGCTGTCCCCAAACCAGCGAACCACCTCCGACCGAAGGAGGCCGGTCTGGGACGATAGATGGTCATACTGAACATTGGAGGGCCACTGCGTGCGGGCAAAGAGCTGCTTGAGTACATGGAGTTGCTCTGGGGTTTTCTTACTGCGGGAAGACATGCCTGGGGATACCTTCGGGCTCTCTGTTTGTGCAGATGGGCTGACCTCCGTGGTATGAGGGCCATGCTTGCCGTTGACGGACTCTGTCACCTTCAGCATCTTTAGGTTGATCTTGATGGGGCTGACCTTGAGCTCGGTTGCAGAAGATTCCTTCTGCCGGTCATCTCCCTCTCGTCTCTGAACCCTTGCCTTTTCTCCCGAGGACTCCTCCTCTCCGTAGTCTTCACCCGCCTCCTTCTCTTGCTTCTCCTTATCAGCAGCAGCTTTCTTCCGGCGCTCTGAGAACCAGCCATCGATCTCCCGGCGGGTCATCTTAGTCTCGGCACGTAGCCTGTCCACTTCATCCCCAGAGGGTTCAGGGTTTGCAATGAAGCTGGCTTCCAGGGCACGCACCTGCTGCGGATCCCGTTCCTTGTAACGGATGGCTGTAAAATCTGGAGTCTGGTGCCAAGTTGCCCGTCGGGAAGGAGTGGATGGTGCTTGCTGCTGCTGCTGCTGGTGGTGGTGGGTGTTGTGGTGATGCTGCTGAGGAGAGGGGCTTGCTAAAGAGGGTGAGCTTTCTCCACTCTCTAGTAGGGAGGCTCCTCCAACACTCCCGCTGATCACACTCCCCATGAAGGAACGTGTGCCCTTCAGGTTGCGGTAATGGTAGCGTCGGTCACTGAACCACTTGCGCACCTCGCGGGTGGACAGCCCTGTGATTCTGGTGAGCCGCTCCACCTCCTCCTGCTGGGGGAACTGGTTGCGGAAGAAGCTCTGCTTGAGGGCTGTCAGCTGCTCCTGCGATTTCTTGTTCTTGTAGAAGCTGGGGTCCAGAATGCTGCTGGGGAGGGTACGGGTGCTGGGGGTGACATTCACAACTGGAGGCAATGATCCCACCACTTTGATGCTGCTGCTGCTGCTGCTGTTGATGCTGCTGCTGCTGCTGCTGCTGCTGGGGGTACTAACAATCATGGCTGCTCCTTTATCAGCCAGGGCGGCAGTAGGCCTGACTGCCATTTGAGGTCTGGTCGCCACCTGAGGCTTTGGGGTGACGGCCAGGGCCATGGGAGATCTGCTGACCTGGATGCCATTTGCCATCACGGGCTGAGTGACAATCACCCCTGTTTGCCCCAGCAAGCTGCCCTGGAGGATGTGGTGCATGCCATTGGAGCCCAGAGAAGCGGGTAAAACAGTGATGGTCTGCTGCTGCTGCGTCTGTTGGGGGGACGACTGGATGATGGTGCTGAACATCTTCCTGCGGGCATCCTCAATTTCCTCTGGTGACCAACTGATGCCTTGCTTGAGCCTCTGGGCTGTGAACCAGATCTTGATCTGCTCCTCTCGGTACTTGGTGACCACCGTCAAGTAGCAAAGCTCGGCCTTCGTGGGGTAGGAGAACTTACTGAAGGAAGCCTTGAGGAAACAGTTGGTATCCATTGCGGCGTTGTAAGTAGGAATGCTACTCAGTGGGATCATAACTTTGGGGAGGTGACTTGAAGACTTTGGCACCGTAGGTGCCTGCTGCTGAAGGCTCTGGTTCTGGAGAACAGACACTACTTGTGTGATGGCTGTCTTCAAGACTGGTATTGTGCTTGAACTGTTGACTATGTGCACCATTGTCGGATGGGAAACCTTGGACGCAGCTCCATTAGGAACAACCGTTGTCGCTGCTGTTGTTACCACAATTTCCTTTTTCTCAGGTTCTCTGCTGCGGCTGCTGGCATCAGGCTCATCTCCTGAATGGGATACCAAGATCCTCTTGGATTCTGACTTCCCTTTTAGCATCTTCATAATTGGAGTCTTAGTGATCGATATCTCCGACTCCCTCCCTACCTCCAAGCCGTCAGTCGTTACCAGGCTCTGCTCCACAATCGTCCTCCCGTCTTTCCTGCCCACCTGCCAGGCCATCCCTTCTGAGGAACCGCCCCTTGCTCCCAGGTTGGAGTGCACTCGGGCATTGTGCAAAGCCAGGCTTTCATAGCTCTTGGTGGACAATCTGCAGTCCAGACACGAGAAGCTGGGCTCTGCTCGGAAGTCAGGGTGCTGGGAGTACATGTGATCCAGGAAGAGATTGAGATCTTGGGAGTCAAAGTAACAGGGCTGACATGCGAAGGTGCCCTCTCCTCTGTGCAGTTCACTCCCCTCTCCAGATGACTCACCGCCTTCCTGGGTGTCCAGGCCCCCCTCGTCTCCAGGAAGGAAAAGGTCCAGTGCAGACTGGGGTCTGCTGTTGGGTTCCTCAGCATCTGGCTCGTCGTCCTCGTGCAGGTTCATGGTTTTCAGTGGAATCATGCATGGTGTGGTGGATTTCCTTTTGCTCGCCATGGCTGCTGCCGATACAAGGAGAGTGCTGCTGTGCAGCACGTTATAAGCCAGCAGGGCAGGGTCTGGTTTCTCAGTGCCTTGGGCACGCCCTATAGCAGGCTGAACGCTGGCTCATGACCTCATGGACGTCATCTGCTAGGTTAGAGAAGGCAAGAGGATGACTGCGATTACCCACCTTTAAAAAACAAAGAGGTGGAAAATATGAATATCAGAAACAATCTATCTCTAAAACTACTAAAAATTATTTCATCTTCTGAAGGTTACTACAGGCTTTACATGATCGGCACTACAGTACATTGTATATATAATATATATATATATCTATATATATATAATATATATATATATATATATATATTATATATGCATTGTCTGCACTGGGTGATGCAAGAGGCTGGAAGAAACGCAGGTTCAGTGCTGGCCTGTCTCTCTCCATTAGGCTGTGGCTAAGCTGATGACATTCTACCCCCTCCCCTCTGGGAGACTAGTTGACAGAGGCCCTCTGATCGCCAACACCAGGTCCCTGAACATTGTTTTTGGTAATGTTAAAAGAGATCTATCCACCTGTATCTGCTTCTAATACAGAATACCTGTTAACAAAAAAACTTCAACAGTAACTATGAATACAAAAATGAAACTAAATTCAGTGCCAGACATTTCAAAGTCTCTCTTGGTGTCTTTTGCAAAGCAACTGAAATTGTGTTTCAACAAAAGGAATACATTTGACATTCTTTGTTCACTAACACATTTTACAGCATGTACTGGAATTATGGTCCCTGTTCACAAAGCTTTACAAGCCTGAAAGTCTGTTGTAGGTTATTCTAGAACAGTTTCATGGTAAAAGAAATTAAAAATAAAAATAACTCACTAGGGCTTTATTCAACATTTCCATGCATTTGCATGCTGAGTGGTAATGTACTGTGTACTGCATACCACAACATTTTCAAAGCTTTAAAAATGTTAAGACAAATTAAATACACCTGTCCCGGCCAGCACAAATACTGTATATTACAAAGTGTGTAATGAATGCGATAAAAAACTAAACTTTTTCAGGACTAAAGTTAATCTGCAGAAAGACAAGCCGACTATAAATTACTGTGAAATATAGTTTGTCTTCCATGGAAAAAGAGTCATAAAAAAACAAAAAACACTATACTGGCATTCCCATGACCAGACCTTTAATACTACTAATAATAATAATACTTCACTGCACACACACACATGCAAAAAACACACATTCCTTTCACAAACACAAGTGCTTTTTCAGTGCTAGCTTTTGGCTGTTTAAAAATCTAGGTCACCGCCATCTTACTTCCTAATCCCAGTTCACTGTATTCAAACACATTCATTCTGCTAGCAGAAAGGTCACAGTACGTTTAGTCTGAGTGCCGTTAACCCTCTAAGGGACGGGGCTGGGATCAGAGCTGGAGCTACCGCTGCTCTGTGAAGGCAAGACCACTTTGGACCAGACCTGGGGTTCAATTCCAATTGGAATTGCACAATTCAGAATTCATTGCAATTACATTGCAACTGAAGTTGAGCCTTGGCACACCCGTGTAATTGTGATTGTAATCATACCACATAATTGATCCATTAGTCGATCATTACTCTTGTATTTTCAACCATTTCTGGTGACCTCATTTGTTTTAAAAAAAAGAAATTTACATAGTATGTTTCTGTATTCGTACCTGAGATTATTGCTTGGTTATTAGGAGTAAATAAACATGTTCACACGTGGAGTTGTTTATCTTCTTTTCAGTGTAATTGTAATTAGAATTACTGCAGCAAAACTGTAACGATTGTAACTGAACAAAATAGAAATGCGTTGGCAATTATAATTTATCAAACACTGCTGCTGTAATTTTAATTGTAAGTGTAATATAATTGACCACAGGTATGCTCTGGACACCCTCCAGGGTGTATTTGGATTTCCAGGTCATCCGTTCAACACACCACACAGAATTCTGTTCTGTTGTATACGAACTAACCAGGGTGGCTAAAATCCAGTAATTTCCTTACCTCCATAAACCTCCAAGTTCATTGAAAACTGCTGCATTTCAGCATGTTGCATAGGATTTGAGCTTTTTTTGCTGTAGTACACTGAAACAAATGACTTCCAATAAAGACTTGAGCGTGCATCAAAATGCAGACTAGGCGATTCCAGAAAACAAAATGGCACCTCGCTGAGGTGGTGTACAGGGTTAACAGCAAGGGAGGTGGACTGTGAGCCAGCAGAGAGAACAGAATGTTCCGAGTGCAGCTGAGTGCAGCCTCGCTCGCAAGGCTGGGCGCTGTTCCGCATGAGAAGGCACTGGCCTGCCAAGATTCCAGGGTCACATGACTCGCAGGGGTGGGGGTGGGGGTCTAGTGCACCACATGGCTCTGCTGGGGGGGATCATGCTACTTAGTCATAGCAATATTAGCGATGTCTACACGTTGAGCCACTACTGGCATTTCATTTTCATCCTAATAGGCAGTAACAAGAAACAACCAGAAGCATTTATTCTGCTTCTACTGTATAGCACAATTAATCACTGATGTTTCTACACCACATGGCAATTTTTTTTATTTTTGTTAACGCACATTGTGAAGCAAATGGCACTGTGCACCATGGTTCATCAATATCCTAGCCTATGTAATACTGGGGCAAGACAATGTATTTTTATTTATTGATTTATTTTTTATAATGATCTGTTGAGTTCCAGAAACTGCCTGTTTGCGCGCTCTCTAGGCTCAGGGTCAGTTGACAAGGGGGGTGGCTACAGGGGCACTGATGTGCTAAAGTTGCTATGGCAACCCCGACCACATAACTGTAGAAGCGCTTGCTTCCAAAGTGTAAAAAAACGTATCGAAATGTGAATAAAATGTGTTTGTTGCTTTTGTTTTCACACAATGTTAAGCCTGTAATGCCCATTTCTGCATCACATATGACATTGTGTTTATTCACCCTTCTAGACTATTACTTTTGAAATCCAGCCTCACGAGTCAGAAGTTTTCATTGGCAGTACATTCTGTGTTGCTAGACATGGGGGAGGGAGAAAAAAAAAAAAAAAGTGTGTTTTTTCAAGAAATGGTTACATAAAATAACTTTTCTCATTTCGATAATGCTTGGGCATTACAAGGCTAATTATGGGTTCAATTGTAACATACCATTATAGTAAAAAAGGACCCATCAATCCCAGGTTCTGTACTATAGATCTGTTTGGAGCTAATTATCCTGTACAACGTTTAATGGGTCTCCCAGGGGCTGATGTTCACCACAGCCCTGCCTTTCTGGCGAGATCACCTTGTGTGGAAATAAATACTGTGCAATTACTTAGACTTTGGAGAGCTAATTAATACAGCAAACCAAACTCGAGTCCAATCAATGCAGTTACTGTGCAAACTCAATTCCACTGTAGACACCGTAGAGAAAACCAAGGCTGTGTCAGCCATGCAATTGTTTATTAATGGGATTAATCAATTAAAGCTAAAAGCATGAAACAATGCAAAATGACGGAACTAGTTTTCCTGGCGGTGAAGCAGAGAAGTGCCCTGGCCACACCGACAAAAACATTTTATTTATGCTACATTACTGACGCGTTTAACAAAGAGGAAATACTGATGTTAAAAAGCTTCAAAGAAGATTGATGCTTTATGAAAATGGACACAATGTGTTAAACACAGTCACTGACCGTCTAGGATGGAGGAGACGGTTCTTTCATTTCAACACTGTAATCAACTACAATAATGACAACACATCAAAAATGGCGCCATGCAGTCCTTGCATAACAGA
>NC_054592.1:150697-175697 GCF_017654505.1 Polyodon spathula
CCAGGGGTTTCTTCACTTACAGTGCTGCGGTGTCACCCTGGCCGAGCAGCACAGCCTGCTGGGAACCTGTTTTTGTTGCTCAGAATGTTGGGGAGTAAAGGTCAAAGCGATTGGGAGGCCATGCTTCTAGAGGGACAGCAATCAAAGCAATGCTGATAAGAATGGTGTGTGCATACAGACACACCCACCCACACACACACACACACACACACACTCAGGCACACAGTCATAGGGCATGCCTATGGAGGGAATCAGAGTGGCTATCATTGCTATTCTTAATATGTTTGCCATGCCAACATTTTCAAAACAAATAATATCCTAACCTGCTGTAGAGTCTGCACGACTCCATACTGCTACTTCTGTGTGTGTGTGTGTGTGTGAAAACCATGGAGATGTTTTATTCAGTGAGGGCTGGATTAGCTTGTCTTTGGAAACAAGCTGTTGTATTTTGGGCTTGGCTGGCCTGCATAATAAAAAAAGAAATGCAAGTCTAAAAAAAAAAAAAAAAAAAATACAATTACAGTAACGGCCCCTGGGTTTAACCCTGACTCTTGCAAACATCATTGCCACTGACTGAGTAAGGACTCCAGCGCAAGGAGAGAGGCCCCTCTGGACAGTACACACAGTAACCTCCATACTGTAATCACTTAGATTAGACAGGGACCAATACAGCTGGACTCTGCTTATCAAGATGCCGCTCTATGAGCATATCTAGGCTTTCTAACACTCATTGTTACATCTCTTCCATCTCTAATGTAAAATGAAAAATGAAGACGCTGCCCACAGAATGGCATGCCACACACCCCATCATGAGACAGGGGCAACACTGTTAGAAATCACAGAGAATCCTGTACCCCACTGACTCGCACACACAAGTTTGCTCGCTGCTTGCTTAAAAGCACATCAGCAGATGGGCCTGGCTCTTTTGCATATCAGTTAAGACGCGTGTTTGTGATGTGCATGGCTGCCAGTTTGCATCCAGCCTTCATCCTGTAGTAGACGTCGGTATGATTCGAGTCCTACTCTCTTTTCGTCCATCATTTGGTTTCTATATCGACTGATTTTCCCACAACAGCAGAGTGAAGTGGCCAAGAGCTTATTGGTTCTGTAACTGCTGTTTATTTACTGCAGTTTGAGATCATGACTCTTATGAGAGGAAGACACTCGTCTGAACTGAACTGAGTAGCCATTGTAACCAGTCTGCATTGCCATAATCTGCACTGCTATGGTGCAGTTAAACTACAGTCTAACCTGTGTGGTTATTTGTCCCAATGTAATGCCACATTTCTCTATTAGACGGCAACTGTGCTTGGAGAGCAGTGGGGAGCGTTGGGACCACTCAGGATTTACTGTATCAAGCCAGCCAGGCTATTGCCCCTCCAGTGAGTGTGTTCAGAGTCGTTAAAGAGAGTCATTAACACCTGTTTCCCTGTTGTACAGCTTTCTTTGCAGAGCAGTTCAAGCCCATTGCTGGCTGGCTGTTTCTCTTAGACCTGTGTTGTGAAAGCTCTCATATAATCAGATCAAAGGAGATCAAAGTGCGCGCCTGCAGCAACTGTGTGAGCACGTGTGGGTTCTGTGGCCGCTGTTAGTTTGATGTGTTCAGACAGACAGCGCGGGAGCAGGCAGAACACACACTGCACCCTGGGCCGGGCTGCAGCTATAGAAACGCAGCATAACTGAGTAGCATAGTCATACTGGCGATTTCCTCCAGGCATGATTTATTGACCACGCTTACTGTATCGCCAAGTAGTCCACTCCCTCGGTCCGTTGTGATTCATTCTTGGTTGCTCAATGTTGATGGTAGATTTTACATGTCCTGCACTTTACTGTGTTAGGAGCTTTCTCACAAAAGACAGAAAAGTCCTTTGAAAAAAAAAAATCACAATTCAATTAAATTCAGTGGTTCAGCTTGAATCCACAAGAATTAGAAAATGTCACACCACCCGTAACTCAGCGCATCCAGGTTAGGGTTTCAGCAGAGATACTGAGATGTGATGGGCAGGGTAGCATGCAATGACAAGGGGAGCAATGACAGTGGCAGAGGTAAGGATTTGAAAACCTTAGCAAGCACATCTTATATCTTTGATAGGAGTATATTAAGAATAGTCCCAAGGTGCCTCTTAGCTGTCACACGCACTGTTTGTGAAGGTGAGCATCAGCTGGGGGGCTGGGGTGCAGACCCCAGCCCAGGGTGTTCATGCAGAGCAGCGAGGAGGCTCCTGTCACACTCACTTCTCGTTTCCGCCTGATTGGAGAACTGAAACCTGCCAGTAAGAGATCCCCTCTTCTAGAAGCTTGCAAGCAGGCCCCCTGTAGGGTTTATATACAGATGCAGCACCTGCGCATTGTCAAAGAGATTGATTTGTTTAGGTACTTAATCAAATACTGCTTGTGTTTGTTTAAGAGTAAAACATCAAGCATCCAATTATCCATCCCTCACTGACAGACACATTATATACTCCCAGATTGTGATCCTCTCAATAATGGGCTACACAATGTCCTGACCAAGTCTCATCGTAAAAACATACAAATGTAATTGTGATATACAGTACATGCACATAGGTCCCCACCTCAACATACCTCCGATTTCTGATACTCTCAATGCCAAAGAATGGACCTTCTTTTCTTAAAACCATCTGAGAAAAACAGCTAACGAGAAACTCAAGTGAACGATCTGTAAATGAACAAGCTGGGGTTGCTATTTGTATTTTTAGCTTCGGAACTTTAAAAAAAGATTAGCAAGCAGGGCTGAGCACTGGAATAGTAGCAGGAGGTAACACTGACCAGGACCTGTCTGCTCTGAGCCAGACTCCCAGCAGGACAGCCGCACTCAGAAAGCTTTGTATCTAATCACCGGGGCAGAATTAGCTGTGGCCACCTCTAACTGCTTTACTGAGGCTTTCTGAGCATTACGTATTTAGCCAGGTATCTATTGCCCTGTAAACCAGGACTGGGCTGCACGGTAACATACAGGTTCCTGTGGGTTGCTAATAGATTTCTTTATAGGGTCCCCAAGCAGTAAAATGCCTGCTAACTGCTCACAATGCTGCGTCATTTGTGACAGATTAAAGACAATTACTAGATAAGCTCTTATCTCTTGTTCTGTTACTGTGAGCCTGTCAAACCTCTCAGACCTTTATTGTCTGAAAGCCAGGCTGTAAGGTTTCTATAAAGTGATCTCTACAGTAGATGACATTCTCATCGCTAACACTCGCTATCGCTTGGTCTAATTGCACAGGGTTTTTATGTTGAAGTGTTGGGAAGAGACCACTGCCGAACTTTCCCAACGAAACATTTTCCAGCCTGTCCTGCACTGCATGGTGTAGTTAAACCTTTAATGAAGGCTTGTCTGTCACCAGAACTACAATCTCACAAAGAAACCCAGAATCATGTTGCTTCATTTTGAGTTTAAGGAAGAAGCCAGAATACTGTGTAATGCTTTCAGAATTTCTTATAAAAGTTTACTCTGGTATTTCTGCCCAATACTTTTGCTAATGCTGTTCCCCATGGCTATGCTATGTGTTTACCATAGTTTACCATACCTTGCTGGTCTTTGCTTACCAATGCTTTACAATGCTTTCACTGTCCTTCATTACTCTTTGCTATGCTTTTACTGTGGGAAACCTTTATAAGGAATATGGTGTATGAATTGCACATTGACGGTTTATTTGAGGCGAAATGCTGCAGAAATATCCTCGCTTCCAGAAGTACCTACCCACACAACTAAACCTACCTTTGAATCACAGCTTTAGCCCAGCTATTGAATTTGATCCAGACCTCAAAGACATTTTCAGAGTGCAACATTTCAGTCGGTCCCCAAGTGTGACAATTAAAATATCATTCTCTATGTGGATCCTCCAGAAGCATTCAACACAATGTGTAAATGAATTGGATATTTTGGAGATATCTGACAGATACAAGATGTGTTTTTCTCTCCAAAGGGGAATTGCATCCAGGTTTGTAATAATCAGGAGACGTGGCATAGGTTTTTTTTTATTTTTACTTTTACCCCTCGTATCTCTATCTGTCCCTATCAGAGAGCTTAGGAATGCAAGCACTCTCTCTCAGAAACAAGCAGCAGGCAGATAAAATAAACAGACGCCGACCCTCCTGCAATTCAAAATAGACTCCCATAGAGTCACTGAAGTGGCCTCAGAATCAGAGCTGAGCATTAGCACTGGACTGCCCTGAGCGTTGCATGACAAAACACTTGCACTCTGACAGTGAGTACACTGGACAAGGAAACTGCTGGTTAAACAAGTCAGAAGCTACAAGCAAAACAAAAGAGTGCCCTTCAACAAAGGAAAGGAAGCTGCTAGAATGAGTATAGTTTTGTATGGTATTTGAACGTTATTTGTATGGTTTTTGGGTGGCTTTTGTGTACACTCCTCCCAAACCCCCTCCTCTCCAAACAGGGACTCAGACAAGTCTATGTGCTCCCCACCCAGGGTAAACGCAGGCAGGCAGGCCAGACAAAGACACCTCAGGGGAGAGAGTGCAAGAGGGGAGGGGAAAGGGGCTGTGCAAACAGACAGCAAAGACACCAGGTGAGGTGAGGTAAGGAGATGCACACTGCAGGGGAAGCGCTCCCACAGGGCAACAGAGGGAAGCTTACATCACCCCGATCCTTATACACCCAACCTTCAATGCATTCTGTTATATTCCTATTATTAATATACCAGCACTGCAAGAATAGCTGGGACACCAGAAATGCCCTTTTCATCTTAGAGATGACTCACTTCAGCATTTGCCAAAAAACAGCATCTGTGTTATTATTATTATTATTATTATTATTATTATTATTATTATTATTATTATTATTATGCCTTGGATGTTAATACAAGGGAATAAAAACCGTTGCATTCCCTTGGTCCTCAGCAAACAGAACAGCAGCTGGCTCTCTGGCTGGCCGCAGTGTGGTAAGACTGGCGAGTCACAGAAGTAGGTCATTGTTGTGTAGAAAGGTAAATCTCACAGGCATTTAATAAGCAGCACTCGGAGATTAACACGATGCACCTGTGCACACAGAGGCAGGCCTGCCCCTTCCCCAACATGACACTACATGCCTCACGCCAACAGCAACTCTCATTTCCCTTGCATTTGTATTTATCTTTCTTTCTTTCTCTTTTAAACACATTTCTTTTAGAAAAAAAAACGATGAGATTCTGCAAAGCAAACTAGGTTTACAAGTTGATGTCTTAGGCTCAGTCTATCAATCAATTGACCAGTTCAAAGACTGAGGCCCAGCATTGCTAGGTGTAGCATACAATGTTGTGTGGGATGATTAAATTGTTTGGCCCAGGATCAGTAATATTGCAGCTTCAGCTAATTCATTCATGTATTCTGTTTCCCAGTCCATTGCATGTCTGAGACCTTGTCTTGTTTGAACTGCACAAGAGACCAACTTGCACCAACTGAAAGGGTAGAATGTCAGTGGGCTGACAACTGGCCAGGCAGATTCCTTCATCACAATAATAAAACCTGGAGCAGTGTTGATGGCATGACAGAAATCTCATTCTGAATGAATTCATTTACAATTATTATTTACAATACAAGCATGGCTAGGACAGGCATGCTGTTTGTAGACTAACATAGTAAATGCACAGGGTAGTCTATATGCAACATGGAAACAAAAAACAACTGAGCAGGTAGCACACACATTGAAAACAAAAACAAAGCATCTAGAAAAACACAAGCATATTGGTGGAGCTAATAGGGTAGGCTAGTAAAGATTGCTGGAGTTGGTTGTCATGGCCTAGCTTGTTGCCATGGAGATGCTGTCCAGGAAAGGGCGCTGAAGGTTGTGCTCGACCTTAGCTAGCTCTTCCAGGCCTGCTCTGGATCAGTGATTTTCTTTCTTTCTTTAGGCTGTGTCAACCTCACGGCTGAAAGACGAACATCTTGCTGTTCAACTGAAGAGCAAGCTGTGTATTCTAGAGGGAAGTGCGGGTCTTATGCCAATGTCAGTCGCATGGAGGAGATCCATGACACTTTGCAATGTGCTGTGTGTGGGTTTGCTCATTCCCCATCAACGCTCACTCCCCTCTGCTTATCTGTCAGCTCTGCCCAGCACTGCCGTTTCCAATGCAAACCTGGACTGGGCCAGAACTGGCTGGACTGAGCCTCTTGCCAGCAGGCAGGGGAGGGAGGCTCCATCCCACACCAGTGTTTACACATGACACAGCGGCAACTCCAGCGCTAAAACAGCACAGACACTGAGACAGGTTTTAGTATGAGGCACACTTTGTGCCTGCAGGGTAAATGTTCTTAAAGGACTATATAGGGTGAGTCATGCAATCAGGAAAGCACAAGTTTGTGTCCTGGCTTTACCAAGTTGTCAATCGTGGCTTGGGATCCTACTTGAAGGGTGGTTTGGCCTTGGTGTTCACACAGGTTGTGGAGGGACTGGAACAGATTTACCCCTCGCTAGAAAGAAAAGAAGCTGTGAGCAGATGTATCACCCAGGGGCTAATTAACATCCCTGCAGCCTGTGATTAGTTATATTTAGCTGCTAGTTAGTGGTTCAGTTAATGGGGGTCGATAGATGTGTGTTTTGCTTACAAATACATATTTTTTTTTTTACAGTCTGGGTGACGCCAAATCCACTTTGCAAAAAAAGAGAGGTGGGTGCCTCATATCCAATGGGGAACTTGAAGCCCAGAAGCCCTTTCTCTTTTTTTATGCAAATCGCCTCTTGGCAGCGGCCCAGTCCCTGTGCTGTGCCTTCAAAACAGATTGTATCTAATCATAAACAACTGTAAAGCAGAAAATGATTTATGTTGCACCTGGAATTCATACACTGCCGATCAGGCAGCATGCAGTATGTTGCCTTGAGGGAATTCAAATATAACATTTAGATCTGCAGAGAGAGGCATGCACTGTCACTCCAGCAGTGGCCCTCACCTGTAGCTGCAGTCATTCAGCATACTGCTTCTTTTAACAGCCCGTACAAATTTGTTTTGATGTTGTTTTCTATTAATAAACAGGCTGGGTTTGTGAACTGCATTGCTGCTGCGTGAGATCTCATTACTTCAAGGGTCTGGTTTGTGTTGAAGCTACAGTCAAAGAAGCAACACACAAGAAAATACCACTGCACTACACACACATACACTGTCAAGACATTTCCCTGCTACACCAATATATGAGAGATCGTGTGTGTGTGTGTGTGTGTTACAGAGGTCTGGTTGTCACATGAGGGAGTGAAGGAGGAGATAACAGAGAGGGGTGTGGTTGGGTAGATGTGTGAATGCATAGACTAGATAAGGTTATCTGACCCCCCCCCCCCCCCCCCCCACACACACACACACACACACACACACACACAGAGACTTGGGGGCGTAGGGACCAGGGGAGTGTGACACAGCTTGTTTTTCTTTTGGGGGTTGGGGGTAGTTGAAGTGTTTTTAATTGCAGGGGATGCGTGGGAGGGAGGGAAGCTGTTTATCACAACTCAATGTACCTTTCTCAAAATTAGTTGCTTCAGACTGCCCTAAAAATACACACTGTATTTAACTATGGGCTCTGTTCTCTAGTATCTTTTTAGAATTCCTTAATGGTAGACTATTGTGATGTGGTTCTGATAAGTAATTCCATTGTAATATTATCTTAGGATATGAAAATAACACATACCATATATATACAGTTTATTGCTGAAATGGACCTGATGTAATAGGCACAAAGCTATGCCACAGAGATGGATCTATGGGTCTTGATGAGATCCATTCTTATGCTGTTTCGTGTACATTGTCCTTGCTTCTTTATGAATTGTCATGGGCTGAATAAGATTCCATTATATGATTTCCAGGCTTCTGTGTAGCTATAAACACACCAAACAGACTGTTGCAAACGACAATGAACATAATAATCTACCTCAGCTGGGGACTGATTCTACAGTACAGGAACCCACTGAGTTGTTGTTCCCCTCCAGAGAGACACTAACAATACAAGCCTGTAGAAACAGTACTGGGCAGCATCAAAGTACTAGTCAGAGCCCTTACACCAGAGGAGCTGCATCAGTGCTGGCTGATAGTGACTCGAGAACATGTGCTGCAGAGACAGAGAGGGGCTGATGCAGGTGGGGTGAGAGGGGGCAGGGGCTGCTGAGGCGGAAGACACCCATGTTGAGAGGGGGCAGGGGCTGAGGCAGGTGGGGTGAGAGGGGGCAGGGGCTGCTGAGGCTCCCCCAGGGGGGTGAGAGGGGGGCTCTCCCGAAAACAGAGAGCAGAGACTGGAGAAAGGGCGGGGGGGGGGGGGGGGGGGGGGGTCATATGAGGAAACAGCTCCAGCGAACAGTATTAACACCTAATCCCCACTGGGAGGGGGGGGGGGGGGGGGGGGGGGGTGCCTCTGAGGGGGGGGGGGGGGGGGGGGGGGGGGTGGGGGGGGGGGGGGGGGGGGGGGGTGGGTGGGGGGGGGGGGGGGGGGGGGGGGGGTGGGGGGGGGTGTGGGGTGGGGGGGGTGGGGGGGGGGGGGGGGGGGTGGGGGGGGGGGGGGGGGGGGGGGGGGGGGGGGGGGGGGGGGGTGTTGGGGGGGGGGGGTGGGGGACAGGGGGGGGGGGGGGGGGGGGGGGGGGGGGGGGGGGGGGGGGGGGGGGGGGGGGGTGTGGGTGGCAGGGGTGTGGGGGGTGGGGGGGGGGGGGGGTGGGGGGTGTGGGGGGGGGGTTGGGACAGCGGGGGGGGGGTGGGGTTCCAGCCACCCGCAGATAAGATGACGTGCGCCGTGTGAATGCAGAGGTTGGGTTTCTTGGTAAGGGAAGGACAAGCCCCGTTATACTGATTATGATATTTTAAGTATTCGCTTACCGAAGAGGGGTGAGGTGTAAAGGGGGGGGTGGGGGGGGGGGGGGGGGGGGGGGGTTGGGTGGGGGGGGGGGGGGGGGGGGGGGGATTACCTTGGGGGGGAGGGGGGGGGGGGTGGGGGGTGTGGGGTCCTGAAACCCACTCCCTGCTCCTGTCACATTAAATCATCTACCAGCCTCTCTCTGCAGCTTTAACAGTCCATTGGGGTCATTGCTCGAACTACTGCAACCCGCTAAAACTGCCTAAAAAGAAAAACAACATGTTCAAAACCACACTGAGCATGCAGTAAATTGCACAAATAGAAAATAGAAATTGGCAAGCTAGTCAATTGCACAGCAACAATTGAATGGAAAGAATATTGTTCAGCACCAGCAGATAAGATGACAGTGCGCAGTGTGACTGCAGAGGTTGGTTTCTTGGAAGGGAAGCTGACAGCACGTTATATGATTAGAATTTAGTATTCGCTTACAGAAGAGTGATGATTAAGGAGCATATTGGTGACTCAGCAGAAAGCATCTCCCAGCTGAAGAAGACCTTGCATATCAACGGGGGGCTGCTGGCTGAGCTCTGCTCCAGACATCCCTGCCACTCGGTATTCATCAAAGAGACAGCCAGCAACCGGAGAACCAGCCAGCTTCGTCAACGCACAGCACACACATTTCCTCTCTGTGAGATGTAATGATCACAAATGGCTGTTACCTACAGTATTAATATTTACTGGTATATCCCAAGGAGATAGACACAGATAATTAGTTATAAAGGAGTAATTAATGAATTGAAATGCACGCATGTGTGCTGCTAGGTTGGCTTCAATGCAGTCGCACTTATAGGGGTAGGTAACGTTAGGTAGTCTGTAAAGACAGACAAAGCTTAGTGGCCCTGTTTACAAAACTAATCTAACTATCTCTGATTACGTCTTGGGAAAAGAACCTCCTGATTCACCCGACTCCCGTAGAAGGGTTGAAGGTTTTAATTGGTCCAGCCATCCCCCATGTTTTGGATACTTTGCAAAGACTTCACTCCTTTGTTCATAGGGTTGTGTAATTGGTGAATAGAATCATTGACTCACATTGCACTGGCATCTCTCTGGGGTTGTACCCCAGCACATGGGAACGCAGTGGTATATTTGCAAGAATTCCTGGAACATGGGAGGACAGGTTAGCCAGCCACTACCAACACTGGCCAGCAAGGCAGAGCGGGAGGAGTCGAGAAACCAACGCATGTCAATACTCGTCCCCACCAGGCCCACCATCCCCCACCTCCAGCCTCTGCAGCTCCATCGGTCACCCATCTCCTAATCAGGGCCGCCATGTGCCCAGGACAGTGCGCGATAGCAACCTGCTTCCTGCACCCAGACACGCAGCTTAAAAACACCAAGCAATCTGAACTCAGCTGCCTGGAGAAGCCTCACATGGCTTTTGTATAACATTTATGATTACTGGTAAAGCAAAAATCATAACGTTTAAATGCAGCAGGACAGTAAGTTCTCCAAATGTTTTTTCCCCCCTTAATATATTCCAGTTATAGTCCATTAAAATGTTTAAAGACACATTAATGTGAGATGTTTGGGTGCTTCGATCAGATCAGAGGCACTCTAAGCTCTTAGTTTGTACATTAAGGCCTCCAGGCAGGACTATATTAGCATATATTTTTGCTAATTTCAATCAATAAACAGAGAAATGAAGTAAAAAAAAAAAAAGAGTGCAACAGACAGGTTAGGGGAGTTGAGGTGGCAGAGTCTGCAGAGGATATTCTCTGCTCTGGGCATGGAGCAGGCCAGACAAGTGGAATTGATATGGGACGGGAAGGGCTGGCAGGCTGGGATGTAATCTGCACAAACGTGCTGTGAAAGCACCGTACAGACACTGCCAGGTTTGACAGTCACAGCCAGGGGGTACAGAGGGGAGAAGTGAAGATTCAAGGCTGTAGTCAGATCGGGGCAGCAGGCTTCTCCTTAGCACACGCTCTACGGATGGACAGGGCATCTTGTTTTGTTCAGTTTTAGAAATCTAAATTATCATCTGCCTGTCTTTTTTGTAGAAATGGATGCACCTGTCAGTTCTGTAGTTTTGTAACCACGGTAACCAAGCTGCCTATATATCGCTATTATAGATTGAACAAGATGGTGCATTTGAACATGCTTTACTATGCAACTAAACAAAGTCTCAGATAAGTCCAGGTAGCATGCAGGAATTGAATGATATTCTCCAGGCAAAACCAGGACTAAAGTGTGATGCAGATTCCATTGATTGCATTAGCAAGCACTTTGAGTTCTAACAGGAAGCCAAACTCAATACCTCGGAGTGCACATGTTGTCTTTCTCCAGTCCCTTAGAGGAGAGCTTCCCAACCCTGGTCCTGGGGACCCCTGGGTCTTCTGGTTTTCGATTCAACTGGGCTCTCAATTACTTAACTAAACCCTTCATTGAACTAATAATTCACTGAATTAGGCCTTTTTAATTGTTCTCAGCTCCTAAGATATTGCAGAGTTCAAGTTACTTATAAAATGTTACAGCAAACTTGAACTCTGCGACTGTTTAAGAGCGAAGAACTATTAAAAAGGTCTAATTAAGCAAATTATTAGTTCAATTAAGGGTTCAGTTGATTAACTGAGAGCTCAGATGGAATGAAAACCAGCAGACACAGGGGGTCTCAGGACCAAGGTTGGGAAGCCCTGTCCTAGAGGCTGCAAAACCCAAAGAAAACTTCAGCCCCTACAGGTGAAAGAGTGCTACTGCAGTAATATATACACTCCATCAACCTGTTTGTCAAGTCACTCCACAGAAAGTTTAGACGTGAAAGGGAAGGATAAGAGAAGTCACACTGAAACATTACCGCAAAAACACACAACAGCTTATGACATTTTATATTTACAATTTATTTTATTTATTTTAAAGAATTTGCCCGTTTTGATGGCTCCAACGTATATAAATAACAGTAATCAAATCTTCCAAATCTACATGTCAGCTAACAGTTGCTTCTTTGTAATCTACCCCCGGTATGTGTGTGTGAAATTATTGTTATTTAGAAATAAGTTTGATCATCAAAAACAAAAATAATAATAATCCTCATCATCCAGGGTAATAGTTTATAACTTTTTCAGCATTTTTTTTTCTTAAATATCTTGAAATGAATACTGTAGATGTATCTTAAAGTTGCAGCACTATTTAAAAAACAAAAAAGTTAAAAATAAAACAGGTGTACTTCGGACGTATGAAAAATATTACTATGTATTTAAAAAAAAAAAATCATTTAAGAATTATAGAAGTTATAATAGTCCATACTTCCAGTGAGACAACTACTTCAGAAATATTTTATATTTCTTTCCAACAACCACCCCACCCCCCATTCTCCCCTTAATTGCTTACTGAAATCACCTTGTGAATCTGTCTCAATTTTATCTGTGGAGAAAGAGAGAGAGCGAGAGAGAGAGAGAGAGAATCTTATCTACATTTTGTTTTTTAAATTGGCTTGTGGTGTTGACAGCTCGTGACCAGATCTTCTAATACATATTGAATCAATAGCCAGCTGTTTTCAAAGTCCTCCTGCTGCGTGGTGTGATTTTCCTCTTTCTGTAGAACAGAGGGTGCTAACTTCAAGCCTGTGTTCTGTAGTACCTCACCATTACGCGACTTCCTCCAAACACAGCAAAGGTGAATGGTAGCGGACAACTATCAGGTGATAAAACTGCCCAAGAGCTTTGTATTTCTTTCTAGTCCCGTCCCATCCCCACCTTTCCAAATTTAATCTGAGTTCTTTTTCCAGTGCCAGAGTACCGGAATCCCAGCTAATCCTCGGTCTTGCCGATTAGTTTGTTGGTTTCAAAAACAATCTTCTTCTCGCAACAAGGGAGGAGGGAAGTGAAACGGAAGCCCCTGATGCAATCCAGTTTCCTTCCGCTCGACAGCAGTCCTTTTTATTTTCGTGCAATAAATTGATCCCCTCCCCTCGTGTGATTGTGCCGCCCTCGTCTCCCCCACTGACTCACCCCCAAGCCCACTCTACTGCAGGCGGTCGGGCTGGACCTGCTGGGAGGGGTACTGTACGAAGGCAGCAGTGGGGGTGTGGGCGGCTGTGGAGAGGGGCTGCTGCATGGCACTAGCTGCTGCGGTGGGGACAGCTGGGGGGTAGCTGTAGCCCAGGAACCCCGGCGAGGCTGCATAGGGGTACTGCTCGAAAGCGGCTGAGGCGTACTGGGCGCAAATGGCATTGTAGTCGGCGTAGGGGGAGCCAACGGAGGACAGCTGGCTGGGGATCACCAAGCTGGGCTGGACGAAGGCTTGAGGGTACATGTACTGCTGAGCCAGCCTGGGGAGGAAAAACAAGACACACCAGTTACACAGGGGAAGCAGAAACTGCACTAACTTGGGGACTGGAGGGCTCTCCAATGAATTGAGCTCCACGATACAGCTTTATGTGGAGGTAGCTAATCTAGACCATGGTTATTTTTATCTTTAGCTTTGGAGCAAAGAGCTGGCAATGTGTCCTCCCCTGCCTGTCTCCAGTGCAGGCTACAAGGAATGGCAATCAGTAATGCCAGAACACAGAAGAATTAAATGTGCTGTTCTTTCCTTTTGTGCAGAGATCAAACAAGACCAGTAACCAGTAACAAAGCAACACACACTCACACAAGAAAGCAAATAATGCATGAACAAAATCATACTGGGCCAAATGCAACGTGTTAGCTTTCAAAGCACAGAATAAATGTGAGGGGGGCGGGCAACGAGGTGGTGGTATCAGACAAGCAATCATAAACGATGACTCATTTCAACTCTGCACTGCCCAACGGTGCATAACGGTTTCAATAAGGGTTAATCATAAAAAAAATAAATAAAAAAAAGGCTGCTGATGTCTGCAATACAAAACTAAAAACAGCTTCAAAGCTCCCAGTATTTGTGTTTGAGTACAATTATAAATCTGAACTGCAATGCAACAGCACTATGGCTCGAATTTCACGGCACACATATACATACATTATATATGTCCCCAGTCCCCGTCCCCCCCAAAGTCAACTCATGTCAATCCCTTAAGGTAAACAAGGAACGGAGCGGTTCAAACAGTTTCGTCTGAAGATACGTTTGAGAGAGTGACTCAAGCATCATGACAATGGATGACCAGATCCAGCCTGCTACTTACACCTCATTGCAAGAGTAAGAAAGTTAGCGTGACTATTTGTGACACACACACCTTGTACCTTGTAGAGTTACACGGGAAGCCTCTGAACTTGTTACAAAATACACGGGTGTTGTGATGCTTGAGTGAGCAGAGCAGGCTTGAAACAGACTTTTCAAAAAGCCAAAATGCCTGGATGTTTCTGCCTGAAACACAGTGTAGAACAGGGGTGTGCTGATACTCATACTCTTAATGAAGTACTTCAATCTGCATATATTAAATAAATCCAGAATTAATGTGTCGATTTCTAACAAAAACAGACATCCTTCCCTCACCTTTCCAATAGACTACCAATTAAAATGCAATTAACAGATTTAAAAGCCAATTGGTCACAAAGCCCTCTCCTCTGGGACGTGATCATATTTACTGTCGTTCCAAAGCCATCACTTGTCAGTTCGGTACGGCAATGAACATGTCAGTGCTTCAGGACGAGAGGAAAATTAGTTTCCAATCGGATTTATTTCAGATCTGCCGATAAATACTTCTTAAAGGCAATTACGAGAAGGGGTATCAGCACACTTCTAGCGTAAAGTCACAGCAGACAAACTGGTAAGTGAGGGTGCCTGTCACAGTGTGCACCGCCCCTGCACCCCACTCACACACAGAACAAGCAATCATCACACTTTAAAACCGGAATCATTGAGGGGCACCACAAGCCATGCTATAAAAAGGAAGATCATTTCCTAGAGATGCAGATTAAAATCAAACACATTTGAAGAAACACAAAATACATACACAAAAAAAAAAAAAAAAAAGGCACACTCCACAGCACAGCACAGCACTCTTTTCGAACCCAGTGCCGGAGAGCAGGGGCTGTGTCCTCAGTCTGAGACTCTGGCGTTACCTTAACCATCGTCCTTCCCTGCAGACCTGTCCTCGCTGCCCCAAAGCACCGGAAAGAAGGATGTTAGAAGACAGAACTCTTGCGTGTCCACCAGTATATTACTGTGCTAAAGAGCCTTGATAGGGATCCGGTCCTAGTGGCTGTGTTCAGAATCGTCCCAATGAAAGACACTGACAGAGAGGTCTAAAATCTACAGTATCAGATACCTTTGCATCCGACAAGATATTTTCTTTGCAGTTCATATAATGCGAGATATTTGGGGAAAGATTTGTTTTGTCTATGCCCTCATTTAAATGTGTAATATGGCTTTATAAGATTAAACTGTATCTATAGTAAATATGACTTCATTTTTAGAGAGAAGTCTACCCTGTTTTTTTCCAGGGTGTTATCTAGAGCGTAATTCTGTGCATTATTTTGAGTTTGTGTGGTTTCACACAGAGGTTCTTGTTATATCTGGGTTGCAACAACAAGAGATATTTAGTGAAGACATAACACTGATATGAGCGTACTGTTAACTCTTCCCTCCCCCTCCAGTTCAGGGGGGCGGGGCTGGAACCGTTCGCTCCTGTGATTACCCATAAACACTGGGAAGCGCTCCGCTCAGAACCGACTCTTTTTAAAACCATAACAGGAGTCTTTGTTGCTCAACAGCACAGATCCTGCCCACCTCCCCCAAGCACAGCCAAGCAGGCACTCCGCAGACAAGAGAGTTTACAGGGAGGACAGGACGGGCCCGCACTCCACAGCCCTGCTACAGAGGCCTGGATCAGCCTGGGAGGGGGACTCAAATCAGGAAAGAAGGAGAAAGTTTTGCTTCTCTTAACCCATCCTATGAATTTTAATATGCTTTAACAGTAGAGCATTTCTCAGTCAGACAGTAACGCAGTGAAACTTAACTAACACTGAAAGCACTAAAAACAACCACAGTTCATGCACCGTGGACTGAAACTAGTTGGCTGGCTAAATGTTAAAGCTAGGAGTGGGAGTCAGGCTGAGTTTAGGGCTTGCAGGTGGAACTTGCAAGTATTCTCTCCTCGCTCAGTCAACTGCTGTACAGTCGTTACACAATTTAATATCCTGGACCTCTGTGAAACTAATGTTGCAAAGCCTCTTCCTTTAATTGGGCAGCTCAAAACTTCCTGCATACCCAACAGTGCTGCCAGACACTGCCTTCTCCCACCCCAGACTGAAGACAACCAGGGCACCAGTCTGTTCCATCAAGTAAAAGGAGCTGTCTGTGCTCCTCGCTCGAGACATTTTCGATATCCAGCACATTCCGATCACTAACTCATTAGGATTTCAAAGCAACATTATAAACTTGAGGAACCATGAGAGATCTTTCAGACAATCATACCGCTTAGACTTAAACACAGTACTCCACACCCCAGGGGATTCATTTCACTGAGCAGCCATGTACACTGAAGAGAGACCCCCAAACTCTGCCCTTCCTGCATCTCCAGACCATTCAAATTACTATTGACAGAAGAGAGAACCCTCACCTCACAAATCTGCAGGTGCTTAGTTGTATGTTTTTATTGACGCTGTAACAGCTCTTACTACTAAGTGCACGCCACACAGCTGCGAAACTTGAGATAACTACACAGCATGACATTAGAAATCACAGTTAATATTCCAGTCTGAGATACCAGTCACTGACAGGGCTGATACACGACAACCAGCATGCGAGAGAGAGAGAGAGAGAGAGAGAGAGAGAGAGAGAGCTGACACACAAAGCAGCATGAGAGAGCGAGAGGGAGAGAGTGTCACTGACAGGGCTGACACACTACACCCAGCATGCTGCAGCCAGTCTAGCACAGAGTCACTGGCAGGGGTAACAATCCATCACAGCACAGCCATGCCGCACATAAAGAAAGAAGCGGGAGAATCTTTCACACATGCTGCCATAACACTCGATGTATTCTACCCAGAACTTTAAACACTGAAATCTGGATAAGACTAAACAAACGTCTTCATGTTACAGAAAGGATTTCAACAAAACAACCCCCCCCGCCACCACAATCTATTTCTGCGTCGTCCATTTTAATCATTGGTCTACTAGAACTAGACTAACAAATGTCTTGATCTTCCCCAGCGCTACTCTGAACCGCTCCAACTGTCTCAGATTACTTTTCATAACCCTAACCCCTGCCTCCTCCACTTCAATAGCAGTGCAGAACGATCAGATCAATGGAAATTGAAGCAGCTCAGATCCCAGCTAAGCCACTGTCTGACTTACAAAAGGCAGCCAGACCACTGCAGGTTCAATGAGTATAATTAAATAATTAAGTAGTTACACAGAACCTGCTCGGGTGTTTAACAGGTTAACAAAGGGCATGGTTGGTACAACACAGTGGTTTCGGAGAGGCGAAGGTTCTCTCCTCAAACACCAGAGGGTTATAGAAGCACAACCTGGTTAAACAACGCAATGCCTGCGATTTACAACAATGTGTTTTGTTGCTTCAGATCCCTAGTATAGGACAGGGAGAACCTGGCTGTTTAAAGGCAGGTGCAATGTGTGTCAATGAGGAGGAATCTCTGGGAAGCAATGAATGACTTTCAACAGCATTAAAAAAAACCTAAAATAAAAAAAAAAAACTCAGAGGTTCCTGAGGATGGGACTCCGTCGTGGTGAACCAGATAGAGCAAGGCTGCTGGGGATGCAGTAGGTAGCTTGACTAACACGAGCAGACAGTGTGGGTATGCTGGCTGGCCTAGGGTATTGGGAATTGGATATGAAGGTTTTTCTATACTTGGTCCTGCAGAACAAATGCTTTTACTAGAGCGAAGAAGCAGTCCTGCTGTGCCCTGGGCATCACTGTTTCCATTGTGACCGAGAGCTTTCCTGAGTAACTCTACCTGTTGCTGTGATTGTTTTGTTTTTTTTCTAAATATAATATTTCCAGGCGCAGCCACCCCCTCACTTACCCATATTGCCGCTGGATTAGGGCTGGGTGAATCTGCTGAACACCAAGAGTAAAACCTGAGAGGGGAGAAGACAGAAAAAAAAACATTACCGCAGAGTAGAGGGCTGGGGAATAACTACCCTTGGGGGAGGTGCAGGCAGCGCCGTGCAGGTTGAAAGTTGACAGGCACTGTGCATCAGCAGAATGATCACAGCCTCTCTATGATGTTCAGCTGCTCTCTGTATCCCAGGAACAGGCCTGTGTAATGTCAGGTCCTGTCCTCTGTACAGGCAGTCCCTTCATACACAAAATACTGCATTAAACCAAGCAGTTATGTTTGCAGCTCTGCTGTGCCCACAAAAAAATGATCCAGCAATGATAAACCCCAAGCTACTTGTGGTTGTTGCGACTGAAATGAAGACTGTTTTTATCACCTGGGAGAGTGAGATCCGAGAGCCTTGTGTCACAGTGTGTTTAATATACACCACATGATTGATTCAGTAAGAGGCACTCTCCGGGGGTCTCACCTGTTTGCATGCTGCGGGGTTTGGCTCCCAGGTAAGCCAGGTTCACGTTGGCCTTCCTGCCATCGATGATGGGATTAGGGTCTTTACAGGCCATCTCTGCAGCGCTCCGCTCCGCCATGGTCACCTAGGAGCAGGAACACAAGACAAACGATTGCTTCTCCCCTTCCAACATATTGCTGACATTCAGGAACCAGTTCTACATCACTGGCAGGAAACAATCTGCTACAGAAACGCTGGAAACCCCCTGCTTCCCATGCTTGTGCAGAAAACAAAAGTCTAACCTTTCACAAAAAAAAAAAAAAAAAAAAAAAAAAAAAACAAGATTCAGAAAACGGATATCTGAACATCTGATAAATCAACTGTCACTAATGTAGGAGTAGTACCTTTCAAATCCAGCAAGGAAGGAAACAAGACTGCTTTTGCCTTCCATGTTTAACTGTGAGCTTTCCCTCTGTTTGATTTGCCTTATTAAGCTGTTCAAGTGTGCTTCAGCACCCCATTTATCGTGCTTTGCAATCAGATTTGAAAATGCAGCTTATGTATTGCAGTAAATGCCTGTTTTTGGTTGCCTGTGTGATCTTTAAACTCAAAATCAGTTGCTGGCAACCCTGAACATCCTAAAATGTGAAGTCTACAAGCTTGAAATAAAGAGACTGGTTGTGCAGAGTTTCACAAATGACATGCTTGCAGGGGTGAGCTCAAAAACATCTTGAATAAGTTTCAACCCTAGTGGTTGCATAGCCCAGCTAAACGGGGCAGGTTGTCTAAGCTTTGACTCAAATAGAAAGGCTGTGACATCATCAATAGCAGTAATGCATCAACTTGGTCCTCTATCGTCACATAGTAAGTCAGTGTCACTAGCCTATACCGCTTCATTCATGCAAGATTATATTTGAATGCAAATTTTTAAAACAATCTGCAACTGAATTAATGTGGTATAGCAACCAAAAAAAAACATCCATGCAGGGCCAGTAGGAGTGTTATGCTGTTCAGATAACGGAAAGTGTTCTCAGCTCCTCCAGCAAGCAGGAGCCACTATTCTGTACCACATGCATGTCCATCGAGGGCAAACCGCTGCTTAGATCCTGTACCACGATTTCCTAGCTGACTGGAGAAACACCTAAATAAATACTTTCAAGAATGTACTAAAAATTGGGATAAAACTGATAGGATTTTTTTTTTTTTTTTTTTTTTTTTTACTTCCACAATAATGTAGCAAAATGAAAACCAGAACTTGAAAACTGTTTGAGAGACCATGAATTTCACCAAGTTTCAGTTATGTAAAGCTAACAGGTATTAATCAAAAGAATAAAACACTTGCCCAAAATTTGCCCCAAAATCAGGATGACTGAAGCTCCAGCTGATCCCAGTGTTGGAGTTGTCCCCCCCCCACCTGCACAATTGAAATCTGTACAGTACACTGAAGGAGAGCTGTATGCATGGTCACCTACAGTTCATTAGAACCCTCCAGTCACAGGCAGCAAGAGAGGGAGTCTTGCTTTAATACTGCTTGTGTGCAGTGGACAACTTGTCACCGAATTCAGTGTTTACATTCCACAACCAAAACACACAGGACACCAAGTCAGTCTGATAAAGCCACAAGGCCTCCTGCCCATAGAGGTGGTCCCTCCTGAGGTAGGTGACAGTGCCTGTGCCAAAGCTAGGGATTTAGTTTAATCTTGGTTTAAATGTATGCTCCTAATCTCTAAATCTAGCGTTAGGTTCCTGTATGTTGAGCTAAGTGTGTCTTTGTATGTGTGTGTGTGTGTTCCATTAAAATAGCAAGAACTCCTAGTCCCGAAAATGAAGGAAGGAAGCTGAATCATTTCTTCACTCTACATCGACTTGTACTACTGTATTCTTGAATTTAAAAAAATATATATATATATTTTTTTTTTACAAAAAGCCCCCCCCCCCAGTCGTGTTAACCTTGGCGCGGAGCTACAGAGCGACATTACTTTGTTATTATGTATGCCCCGACTAGCATACCGGGATCTGTGTTGACCAGGTCCAGCGACTGAGCTCTCCTGTCGCTAAAGGCGGTGTTATTAAACCGGGTCCACTAACTCCACCGTGAGCCGAACAAAGCAAGCCGCTTGAAAGAAACAACTGCGCTGGTAGGACGGGTATTCATTTGGGCATGGTGTTATCAATGCCCTGGTCAGATTATGACATTGCTCTCCTAAAAAAAACCTTCTCGACTACAGTTTTCAATGGTAAGTGTAGCCTGCAAACTAAACTGGTGTCACTTTTTAAAACGAGCGTACAATACAGAGAGGAGTCCCAGCACAAAGAAAGGCTAGTGGAGTATTGTTTGTATTGCGTGCTTGTGTGGAGTGAGGCAAAAGTGTACAGCTCGGCTCCATAACAGACTGATCCGCTCTTATTAAAAAAAAAAAAAAAAAAAAAGTATAACTCCATACAGTGCGTGTATTTACTAACGCATAATCAAATGTAGAATAATAATACAAAAATAAAAATAATCTTAAATTATGAGCTCTATATGGGTAGATTAATTGCTTCCCAAACATCTATTCGCCTCTTAACAACTGGTATAAGTTTAACAACATATACAAACAAATAAGACATACTTACAAAGCCATAGCCTCTAGACTTGGAGGTCTGTCTGTCTGTAATGACGACCGCTTCTTCGATATCCCCAAAAACCTGGAAGTATTTTCTCAGGGAAGAGTCCGTGGTATGGTACGGTAACCCACCGACAAATATCTTTGTAAAAGTAGTGTCCTTTTGGACCGTATGCATAGCTTCGGGAGAGCAAATCAAGGGTCGATGCAAAATCATTAAATAATAATAATAATAATAATAATAATAATACCGATGCGTACAATACAATAGTATAAAGTTTACGTTTTTAAATAGTTTTCTTAAAAATATATATTTATCTATTTTTTGTTTAAAACATTATTTAAGATTGACGAGGTAGGTAGTGTCTCTCTGTTGTTCCCCCCCCCAGTTTGTCAATAATGTTTGATTGTTTGTTCCATTCGGATATTTCTTTTGGGGGTAAAGCTTACACTTCTAATATTGTTCTTTGGTATTTTCCTTTTCTTCTTGAATATTCTTTGCATGTGGCTGATCTGCCGTTTGCTCAAGCTGCCGGAAAGGCTTTTATACAAGGTCTGCGTCAACCACGCCCCCTCTGCTTGGAATCCAATGGTCGGGTCTTAAAACCGGCATACGCCACGCCTCCCTCGTAACCCGGCATCTATACCCCACCCCCACCCCCGATGTCTTGCACCTGCTTTTGTCTTTAAAACACACAGAGTGCCTGGCTGGGAAGCTGAAGACTAACGAGAGTGAAATCGGATACAATATTTATTTTACTGCTCAATTCAATTACCATAAGAGTCATACAGAAGCAAAGAAAATTAATGCTTTTTTAATGTATTATTTTTTTATTTATTTTTTAAATTATTTTTAATAACTAAAAGTTTACTTTGTAGGGTAATACAATGAGAATGTATGTAGCTTGTGCGTATGTGTTTATTTCATTGCTGGTTCCTAGCCCGGGTTTATTTCAACACAATTAAATGCATTTGCTCTCAACGAATTCATGTAACAGCTTAAACACTGGAATGTATATTTTTCCTGAGCAAACAAGAAGCCTACCTTAGAAAGTCGCATATATATTTTGGTGATTTGCAAGCAGTGATACAGCGCACAGTATTTTCCACCCCTTCGACCACTCTGCCCCGTCCTTAACCCACCGCTTCCAGAACGTGTAGCTACATCTGCATTGTATTTCTTTACTTGCATCATTCAACTGTAATATATATAATAACCCCTACCATCACATTCTAGAATGTGTTGACGTGTACAACATATTCTATACAAACCGAGGAATCTGAGAACTGAGAACATCTTTGAGTTTTGTTTCCTATGACAGTTTCATTTGATTTACTATAGCTTGTGAACTAAACTCAGGCCCTTCACCACAATGACGCTCATTCTACATTTCCACTGCCCAGTGTCGTCCAGCTTATACGTTCCTGCTGAACTCGCTTTGATAATGTACTGCAATCATTTCCACCTGCAATATAGTGCAGACCAGTGACCTGAATGGTTTTCAGAAAAACATGCTGGCAATGCAAACAGCGTTTAACAGCTGAGCTATTTGAAGTGATACAGGTCCTGTAAAGGATGCTGGCAATGCAAACAGAGTTTAACAACTGAGCTATTGAAGTGGTACCAGTCCGGTAAGTGGGGTTGTTAAATGCTCAGTTATCCCAGATTTGCATGCCTGAGAAGGCCTGTAGCTGCTGACTTGTCAGGTCAACAGCCTTTTTGTAGTTTTAATTAAGCAGTTGGTTATTGTCCAGAGAGAGATCATTCATGACCGCAGTACTGTGCTTAGCCAGTGACCTGTGTGTGTGTGTGCGTGTGTTAACACAGGTATGGAGGCAGCAGGTGTTCAGTCACACAATGGAAAGGAGGAGGCTGCAGGTTGTCCTGATCCACAGTGGAGTGTGACCAGTAGTAAGGCACTGGGATTATTTATAACTCTCCAATGTTGCACACACAAACAATAGCAGGAAGCATGTCAAGGAGTCAGTGAACCAGAAAGAATCTCAACTGTTTTCTTTTTTTCAAGGGAGTTGCTTGAGCAAGATCTTGCTTACACATTCCTGAAGCAGTGCAGGTAAACAAATATAAATCTGCATTGCAGTCACAATGCATTTGCCAGCATACTAATGCTTTATGAGTTCTGCCCAAGGTTAGAAAGAATTCTATTTAATGTGCAGAAGATTTAAATCAGAGGGAATTCTATCATCTAATATAAGATGGAGTCATCAGGATTTTTAGGACCCAGAACCCAAACATAATTAAATGAAGTAATACAGAGAACCACATTTGTTGAGCATCAGGAATAGATAGACCTCCACGAAGTCCCCCAGTCAGGTATAGTGTTATAATGACCTCAATAAACTCCAGTTGGTTCTCACGTCTCAGTCTTCTTTTACACCAGAGAAGCATTTAGCACCTCTCTTGCTAGCACTCTGTTTCACACGCCATTGTTCACTCCCTTCTTCATATCCACCTGCTAATTCCCAGCTCCTGAGCTCTACCGCTCACCTTTCTTTTGATCCTTTGGGCATATAAAAATAATTTACACTTCGAAAAGTTTACTGCTGAAGTATTAGTATATAAAACAGAGTTAATGCATGATTGCAAAATAAGTGTGGTTAACTGTAAAACCAGATATACAGTGCCTATAGAAAGTTTACATCTCCTTGAACTTTTTTCACATTTTGTTGCGTCAGTGCCTGAGAGTTTCATGCATTTAAATGAGGATTTTTTTCCCACTTATCTACACACCATACTCCACACTTTTAAGGGGGAAAAAAAATATATCTTAAAAATACAAAACTGAAAGATCATAATTGGATAAGTCTCCACCCCCCTGAGTTAATACTTGGTTGAAGCACCTTTGGCAGCAATTAGAGCTGTGAGTGTGTTGGGATAGGTCTCTACCAACTTTGCACACCTAGATTTGACAATATTTGACCATTCTTCTTTACAAAACTGTTGAAGCTCTGTCAAGTTCCTTGGGGAGTGTTGATGGACAGCAATCTTCAAGTCATGCCACAAATTTTCGGTTGGGTTTAGGTCAGGGCTCTGACTGGGCCACTCAAGGACATTTACCTTTTTGTTCCTTAGCCACTCCAGTGTAGCTTTGGCTGTGTGCTTCGGGTCGTTGTTATGCTGAAAGGTGAACTTCTATCCCAGTTTTAGCTTTCTTGCAGAGGGCAGCAGGTTTTCCTCAAGGACTTTTCTGTACTTTGCTCCTTTCATTTTCCCTTGTATCCTGACAAGTGCCCCAGTCCCTGCTGATGAGAAACATCCCCATAACATGATACTGCCACCAACATGCTTCACAGTAGGGATGATGTTCTTTGGGTGATGCATTGTGTTGGGTTTGTGCCAAACATAAGGCTTTGCATAACGCTTTGCATTTAGGCCAAAAAGTTTTTTGCATATTTCAAACAGGATTAATGGTGGGCTTTCTTGAGCAATAGCTTCCTTCTTGCCACCCTACCATACAGGCCAAATTTGTGGAGTGCTTGGGATATTGTTGTCAAATGCCCACTTTGACCAGTCTTGGTCATAAAAGGCTATAGCTCTTGTAAAGTGGCCATTGGCCTCTTGGTAGCCTCCCTGATCAGTCTCCTTCTTGCTCAGTCATCCAGTTTGGAGGTACGGCCTAATCTAGGTACGGTCTTGGTAGTGCCATACACCTTCTTAATAATCGTCTTGACCGTGCTTTAAGGGATATTCAAGGCCTTTGATATTTTTTTATACCCATCCCCTGATCTGTGTCTTTCAACAACTTTATCCCCAGAGTTCTTTTGAAAGTGCCTTGGTGCTCACGGTTGATTCTTTGCTTTGAAATGCACTACCCAGCAGAGGGAACCTACAGGAATTGTTGAATTTATTCTGAAATCATATGATTCACTACAGTTTAACACAGGGGGAGGCCACTTAACTTGGTGTGTGATTTTGAAGGCGACTGGTTACACCTAAGCTAATTTAGGATTGCTATTACAAGGGGGGTGGACACTTATCCAACCAATCTATTTCAGTTTTTATTTTTAATTAATTTTCTACATAGTTCTAGAATATTTTTTTCACTTGGAAGTTGTAGGGTTGGATGTGTAAATAAATGAAAAGAAAAAACTATTTTAATGGATTTTACTTCCAGGCTATAAGGCAACAAAAGGTGAACATGTTGAAA
>NC_054592.1:176197-201197 GCF_017654505.1 Polyodon spathula
GGCCCCCAGAACAAGCAGCCCTTCATGGTGGCCTTCTTCAAAGCCACTGAGATCCACATTCGCAGCATCCGCTCAGCAAACGGAAAACACCGCAACCAGAACCGCTCCAAGGGGAACAAGGGGCAGGAGGCACTGCGGGTCTCCAACATTGCAGGTAATGAGCTAAGCCATCACAGCAGGCAGTGCAGACAGCACTACTCACAGCATTGTCTCTAGAAGCAAATTAATACATAATAACAACATGTATTTAAATTTAAACTCACACCTCGGCACTGCACTACATCGAGGCTAGTATATACAGATTTAATGGATTGCCAGTTATTTATGGATTTCATGCAATACAGTAAAAGCCAAATATTTCTCAGCAAGGCAGCACTCTTCTCTGCAGCAAGTTGCGGCAGGTTACAAAACAAAAGGCACTCGAACAAGCCGGAACTAGAATTGCATAGCCATGTGCAGCTCTGAGGCTGCAACTTTCACTGTACTCCCAACTTAAAGCTGAAGCTTGGTCTAGTCCAACAGGATGGAACCAATCCAAAGTCCCTTCTGCTGGAGATGCCCGTACCTCAGACAGGTTCTGACTCTGTTTGTTTCATTGTCCCCCTAGATAACAGCAGTGCAGACCAGCGGCAAGCCTGCAAGAAACACGAGCTCTACGTCAGCTTCAAAGATCTAGGATGGCAGGTAATTCCAAATCTGTCATGCTGATTTCAAATCTCTCATGCTGATTTCAAATCTGTCATGCTACTATTGTATAATTACTAATGCATAGTCGTGCATCTCCTCCAAGTGGATAATGAGTCCCTGATCTGATTGTGGCTGGAGTTTACAGTGGGGAGGATAGTGGTCTCATGGCAGTTTAGTCCCTGCAGTGTGCTTCTGCTCTTCACTGAGCATCACCTTGTCTCCTCTTCAGGACTGGATTATAGCACCAGAAGGATACGCTGCCTACTACTGTGAGGGTGAGTGCGCCTTTCCCCTCAACTCCTACATGAACGCTACCAACCACGCCATAGTGCAGACACTGGTAAGCACGGACCCTTCTTCACCAGCTGCGGCGAGTCTTTGTGTGTGTAAATACGTGACAGCGTGTGTATTCTGTTCAGTTTACCTCCCTCATCTATCCAAGAGCTGTGCTCTTCTTTTTTGTCTCATTCCTCAGGTTCACTTCATTAACCCAGAGACAGTGCCCAAGCCCTGCTGCGCGCCAACGCAGCTCCATGCCATCTCGGTGCTCTACTTTGACGACAGCTCCAACGTCATCCTGAAGAAGTACCGCAACATGGTCGTGAGAGCCTGCGGCTGCCACTAGGAGGCCTCGGCCATGCTCCATTCCTATCCATCGCTGGGGACCCTGGGAGCAGCATGTTTGAAAAACGGATTCTTGGGATCAATGATCCTGTTATTTAGCGACAGGCAGAAACAGGGACTGAGGCGCTCGCAGCAGCTTCTGCACGCCTCCGCCGGGGATCGCTATTGAGCTTTGTGACCTGGACAGGAAAAAAAACAAACAAGCATTCATCCTAAGCAATGTATTTTCCATCCAGTCCGCACTATTGATACGGTTTGCCTGCATTCCTGCCACCTCCCCAGTGCTTCACAGACTGAATGCTACTAGGAACACACAGATCTAAGGAATTATGTTTTTCAGAGCATGATGTTCTTCAGTGTGCAGAGCAGAACCCCACCCCCCCACCCCCAAACACTGTCAGCGAGGTCCGATAGCAGGTGAACCACCAGACACAATCCACAGCCAGCTCTGTACTGAGCAGAATATATGTTTCCATTAAAAAGATGAGAGTCTACATCATCATCTTCTGGTAATAGCTCTAGAAACTTTAAGGAACACCACAGCATGGTGCCTTCATAGCAGTCCCTTCATACCCGGGTGTTAACTTGCCTAGTGGGTAGAAAGCACATTGTTCCTCCAAGTCCAGTCCCTCTCCTACTGGGCAGCCCTGGTCCTGCCATTGTAATAAGCTGCCTGCCTGGCCTGGAACATCACAGCAAGAACATTGCAGAATTACAGGAGAACAAGAAACTTTGAGCTTCCTCTTAGGTTGTGAACATTATTTATTTTGTTGTTTAAGTTGTTCTGGGCCACCTTTTGTCAAGTCTCTTGGACACAAGTTCATTTATTTTAAGCAGCACTGCCGCAGCTCTCTCTAACTTTAGGAAGCAGTATCTGCTACTTCTATTCCAAGTCTCTCTCTGTCTCGAGGTTTGTCTGGTTCTACTCCTTGCGCGAACATTGTCTTCAATGTTCAGCAGTCTGTTGAAGTGATGGGGCTTTTTTCTTTAACACTACGATACAAGAATGACATCACCTCCACTCAGCAGCACCTTCGCTTCAACACTTTGGAGGAGTCAGATTCTCAAAACAAACCTCTCCAAATCACCTGAACAAAAAAAAAAAAACAACAAAACACACACATTTACAAATCTTCAAACGAATAACAAACAACTGAAGACTGCTTATAAGGCTATTAAATACACAAGTTGGTTATTTCTTGGAGTGAATAGCTTTGCGACCCTAGACAAGGTTCTAGAACCTTTCCTCTGCTTCCCTGTCATTGTTAGGAGATACTCTAAGTGCTGCTCTCTCTCTCTCTTCATATGCTTTTCAATGTTCTATGATTTGATTTCTCACTAAAGGCAGAGATGCTGGTGTATTTGTTAGATAGAGATCTTTATGTACAATATTGTGTAAATAGTTTTCAAAAGACAGAAACAAAGTATTTATTTCCATTTCTGGACTCAAGCTCCACTTCAGGTAACTTCAGGATAAAAACATAAAAATAAAATGAATTTAAAAAATAAATCTTCCAGCTGAAAAGAAACCACTTTCTTATTTAAGAGAATATTTATTGAGTAAACGTGAGAGAGATGTACATGCACAATTCAGCCTTTTGCAGTCTCCTGTCTTTATAATATGTCTAAAAAAATAGTTCAATAAACAGTTCCAGTGTTACCCTGGGTCTAGCATCTGCTTGTGTGTATTTTACTCCAGTAACTGCTGTCCTTAGAGGCTACAAAAACAATGAGAAAAATAACATTGTTTACTTTAAAAAAAAAAAAAAACACTTAGGTGGTTGATGCAATCCTGTGGAATTGCGCTAATAAAATCCAGGGGTGGATTATTGATGAAATCATCCGCAGTTGAGGTTTATCTGGAGGCTGGACGGGACGAGGCTGGAATAAATCCTGCTGAGTCCCCCCCTCAGTCAGGAGAGCAGTCGGTCCGTGAGGGAGTCCGTTGTCCCTTTATGTTCTGTTTCCAGCTAACATCCTGTTTACTGCGGTCTGCTTCGGATTAGTGTAGCGTGCCCCCACCCGCAGACTCACAAACACACAACATGTGTTCCTCCTGGTCACCCTGTGCTCAGCCCTGCTGACTCCACTTAGCTTGCGGCAGCACAGGACCCAGGCTGCGCATGAGACACTCATTCTGAGAGCAGGGATCAAACACATAACGCTGCATTGATGGGGGTCCGGCTGAGAGTTTTTCTCCTCCAACCCCCCGAGACCCCCCACCCACTGCATCCATTTCTCACTGCCTGATCCTCCCCATTAGGTCCCTGTTTTCAGTTTATTTCTCTGCGCCATCCTGCCCACTTGACGGTTTCCAAGAATAATCATTTTGTTTAAGCTGTGAGGACAGCTCATTTATGAGAGTTATACAAAATGCGATCCCTGTTTCAACAGATAAGAGACTAAATTCACATCTGAACCCAGTTAGTTTGGTGGTTTCGTTTGTTGTTGTATACAAACTTGCTCAACCATTTACAAAATGTGGACAAACAGCAAACAGGGACACAGCAAAAGTGTGTGTGCGTGCGTGTGTGTGCGAGCATGCATGTATGTGTGTCAGTGTGTGTGTGTGTGTGTGTGCGCGTGCGTGCGTGCGTGTGCAAGCATGCATGTATATGTATCAGTGTGTGTGTGTGTGCGAATGCGTGCATGCATGTGTATGTATGTCAGTGTGTGTGTGTGTGTGTGTGTGTGCATTGCAACATTTTCAAACTGGCAGGTTTACATGATTATTGCGTGGACCTGTGTACGTCTCACCTGAGTCATTCTCATGCCTGGCACAGCCCCCAGCCTCCTGTAGTCTGAAAGCCAATACCTTTAGGGAGGTTTCACTCAGTCCAGCTTGTTCTTAAACGAGTGCCAGGTTAGCAGGTGGGGGATTTTGGAAAGTATTTGGCAAAGACAGCTCCTTCAGGGCGAAAAGAAAAAGAGCATAGTTGAAAGCAGCTGGAACAACTGCAGTGTTCATATACCACCACCACCACCACCCCCCCCCCACCCCCCCTCCCAACAAAGACCCGAGTTCTCTAAGAGTCCGTAGTTTCCCCTCTCAAAGAGATTCTCAGTGCATCTTTCTGGGGAGCAGGATGCCTGTCAATCAGTCACCTTTCTCCCCTCTCCACACAGACCCCCGTAACTCCCACACACTCAAGATACTTTTCGTCCCCCCTCTCCCCCCCGTTCTCCTGGGGTATCTGATCTATGGGCTGAGAAGCTAATTGAAAAGCATTGGCAGGAGAGGTTGTTGCTAATCTGCCAATTCCTTTGTCTCTCAGCGTCTCTGTGGGGCAGCAGAGGGAAGGCTTGGATTCTGAACTGAAGCTCTTTCTTAATCCAAAAACGATTTTTTTTTTTACCAAAACACTTTCACACAGAGATCCGAATGAAACCAAGAGAGCTGTTCTCTTTTAGCCCTCATTATTTCAGTAATAATACCTAAACCCATCTCTGCAAAGGAGTGAGACCATATAGAAGCTAGAAGAAAATGAGGCACCCAAGTGAAAACTCAATGAAAACTTCACTTAGTACCTCACTCTGAGAGGTGGAATAATGTTAACCTTCACCTTGCAGTTGCTGCCTGCCTGGGCACTTTACTGCCAACATGGTCAGCTATCTAGGATATACTAAACTGTACATCTTCATTATACCTGCTTTATATTTCCTCCATGTGCTCTTAAACTGCCACTCATCACCCTTCACCATGCACAGCAATGTATTCTTCGATTCGACCAAAGGACGTTTTGTATTGTTTGCTTCCCTCTGGTGTTTACCCATTGCCACAGCATGTAGGTACCTCCGTGTTTTCCAATTGCAAGCTCCGATAGTGTTTTTCTATGTGAATGGTGTTCTTTTCCAAAGAGCTCTTAATGTTAAAAGCCTATGGGTTTAGGTAAATAGGCTGGTCATTTTAAACTGCTGCTCCCCAAGTCCAGCGGGGAGGTAATACAGTGCCTTATTTACATGGACAGAATGAGACCTGCTTTTAGAGTTCCGATCAGTTGGGTTTAGAGTTGTACTACTCTATGGCAATGACCTTTACTAACTTTTAGGAACTTACTGTAATAAACACGATGCTTTTGCTGGAATCCTGCAATAACCGTCTAGGGAAGTGACTGGTGGATCTGTGCCAGCTCAGTCGGTTTCATCATTTATTGCGTCACAAAGCCTTGAATAAGGGTAATTGTGTAAATATGGCACTTATGATAGCTCTCTAAGGCTGGGATTTGTTCATTCACAAAAATGATTTTAAAAGAGATAGAACACAAATAGAATTTTTGTAATAATGACTTTCTTCCGCCCAGTTCTGGTAGTCCGTGTGGAAGCCTGCAGTACTGTCATTGAACACTAGATGTCGTTTCACTGGGAGCTCATTCGTTTAGTGCAACACTCCGGCATGTCTGAAGAAGATGCCTGCGCTCCAAATAATGTGCCGTACTGGGATGAAATAAGATACTGATTAAAAAGTTGTCAACAAAATGAATAAGGATTTGTAGTAAAAGACCATACCCCTGGTGTTTGAAATACTTCTTAAGAAATAGCTTGGGGACATTCTAGAGCCCTTTAAGCCACGCCTAGTTATCTATTTCTTAGTTGATGAGGCGCAGGTCGGGCGTGAAGATCATTGAGAGGTATTTACACTTTCACTTTCACAGCCCGCTGCACAGTTTCACACAGAGCAGGAGAGCACAGGCCGGAGCTGGAATGAACGTGTAGCAGCACGCCAAAAACTGTAACAGTGAAAACGATGTATAGATAACAGCGAATGTTACAGAATCCATATATGATTAAGCTCTGCAACATTGATAATTGATCAACAGTAGATCTACAAGTCTGACTCATTTCCAGTGAGAGACATTCATTGCATGAATGTTTGGGTGTCAGTTTTGAGGAAGTAGCCTATAAAAAGACAGGAATTTACAAATCACTTTTTTTTTTTTTTTTTTTTTTTTTTAATTCACAGCTATCTTTTGGTTCGTCAAACCCTGCCCTTGTGGCTCTGAGACGATGTAGGGGAAGCCCAGGGGTACTGGGCCTCCGTCACTGACTCCCCGAGCTGAAGGAAGGAAACTTCTGGGCGGTGAGGAGGAAACGAATCACTGATCTCCCCCCATGGAAAAAAAAGCAGTGATTGAGATGAAATGACTGAGTTTTCTGTAAACTATGTCACCTACGAAGGGGATGCCCTGCTCTGAAGAATGGAAAAAACAGCATGCCTGTCGCACCTCCCTCACCCAACACACGGCCCTCTTAAACTGCTTGTGTGTCGTATCTTAGAATTCACCATTGTTTTAAATGAGGAAGGAAAGCTTACATGATAGCAAAATAACAAAACAAAACCAAAACACATTTGTGAACAGGGTTCATGATTAGCTGGTGAGCTAGTAATCAGCACTGTGTTGTAACTGCCACCACATCACTGGCTTTGTGTTTCAGGCTCAAACCATGGTTAATGCCCACATTAGTATGTTTAAAAGCGGTATCCAGGAGGGAAACTTGATCCGGGAGGACATAACTGTGCTCCAGGCAAACCAATTGCAGATGGCTTGCCACCAAGGTACACAAAGCCACTACTCCACAGTGACCTCAATGGACTGGTAACCCACCAAAACTCCAGGAAAACAGGCTTTACTGTAAGTGCTGTGCGTTGGCACGGCAACCATGTTATATGTGGAAAGTCAACAGAATTTGAATGAAGAGCTTAGCTAGGCAGTGGAGTGTTGCAGTCGGCTATTCCAGTAGCCTTTCACCTCATGGTTGTGAATCCAGCTCAGGCCAGAAGCAAGCTTGTTGGTTTGAATGTAGCCGATGGAAATTAGTATGAATCCTAAAAGCACCGCCATTTGCAGTTCCTGCTTGAGTGAGGCCTGCGAGTGGTGAGGGAATGAGCTGCGTATAGCCATTCCCACTGTCCTTTTTATAAAGGCTTCTACACCAGTAAAATGGTTTGTACATCAGCACATGCACTACAGCCACTGTATTTAGTAGACAGAGGTGACTGGGAGGATATTGGAGTGAAAGATTGATATGACTTGGTGAAGACGAAGAGGAAAGTTGAGAGCGCAATGCTTATTATCAAGGGTGGCTGTGACCCGACTGGCTGACGGGGGGGGGGGGGGGGGGGGGGGGGGGGGGGGGGGGGGGGGGTTCACTCTGCGTTTCTTAGAAACGCCCCATGGTAACACTTCCTGTGTCACACTCAGGAATTCCCCAGCTTCTAGACTCTGTCCTGGACAGCTCCTCTTACTACAACTAAAACAGAGGCTGAAACTCCATTCTGAACTGACACGAGTTCCACCAATCGAGCTTACAAGAGCGTTGCTGGTAGGAGCCCTTTGGAACTGGCTTATGAGCTGAAAATAAAATAAATAACCAGTAACGGTACGTGCTATTTTTGTTAGCCTAGCCTGTGAGATGCTTGTTTTGCAATAGTGTGGCATGTTTTAGGGGTAACTGTTTGGTCAGCAGTAATGGGGGTAGCTATTCTGGTTTAATGGGGGAGAGCTGATGGGAAGCTAGCAGTATAATCAGGAAACCTGACTGTAGGGTTCAAATGACACTGCGCTTGTCGGTTCATTTCTGTTGAATGAGCTACACAGTACATTAAGGATAAACACAGCTACGGCTCACGTGAAAGGGACTTGCTGAATTGAAATTGTCTTCAGTAGCGTTTCACTACTATGGCAGTCATGGTGTCGCTGAAGGTGAGGTTTTGGATGGGAATTTCAAGCTTGTCTGTATCTCTGGTCAGAGTCAAATTTTCAAACGTTTTCCAAGTTTAAGCAGTTTAGAGTTTCCTCTGTTCTGTGCTGCTGGAACAGTGGGAAGTCCTATACTGGCTTAATAACACTTTAAATATGACAAGCCTCTGGGAGGCTGCATGCAACATCCACCGAGCAAACATCTTATAGTGCATATCGTTAAATACAGACATTTTTGTGTAGGATTTCTATTTCTCTTTGAATCTGAATCAACCCTACAGTTCTGAATAGGCTCAACTGAAACGTGGCTCATCAGCAGATCAAACCTTGATGTGAGACCAGTGGCGGAGGAAGTGGAAGATGGGCCCCACTGCAGGAGCTTACTGTGGGTCCCCCTCCCGAAACGTTAATTTAACCCTTACTTATAAACATCAAACACACCAAATCAAGTGTTCAATATTGAACTGTATTTAACTGTCAGAATGTTAGCATGTATGAAACAGTACGAAATAAGAACGTGTTCTACTCACCTGCTTTATTTTATTCTGCGTACATCTTTACATTCAACACTACACTATTTTTAAATCATAAACTAACAGGTTTAATCACTAACCCCACCAGGATTCCCCAGTTCTGCGATCACAGAAATTATTACAAAATTCACAATTTTGCACAGACATTTGCAGAAAGTGTCTCACATAGAAAACCATTTATTTATTATTATTATTATTATTATTATTATTATTATTATTATTAATAATAATAATAATAATAATAATAATAATAATAATAATAATAATAATAATAATAATAATAATAATAATAATAATAAATCAGAAATACAGGTATGTTGATTTTCTGTAATTTATTTTGGTACTGGCAGCAGCACCCAAAAGCTTCCGTCTAAACTACAGGAAGAATCGTGCACGCAGAATATAACTGCAAATGTCTGTGCTGAATAGAACTCCAAAACCATCCATGAAGACGTGCCTCGTACCAGCCTCCTAAGACAATAGGGATAAACAAACAAGTTGTGCAGACGTGTGCAGATGTACCTGCTGCACCTGCTATTGCCCCGCCACTGTGTGAGACCTGCCCCAACCAGGAAATCATTTAAACACCGCGCCACCTTGCCAGGGGGACACCGAGCAGAAAGAGGATCGTTATGAATGTAATATTGCACACCTCTTTCATCATCACGATCTAAAATCCCAGTTAACTGCTTGGGAAATTCAATTACTGTAATAACAACAGCGGGGTCGATAAATACGCCATGCTCTCTGAAACCGACGGAAAACCGAAAGTATTATACTTCTCTTACTTTCGATTCAAAACGCATTTCACTTTGAAGCTTGTAAAACATACAGCTTTTTGGGGGGACTCGTTTTGAGAAAGCAGTGCGAGGTTTCATGATAACAAATCCAACAGCTATAGCTGTGCATCTCTTTACTAGGCTATATCAACGGGTCATTTTAACTGAAGTTTTGCGGCAGTGAGGTATTTAAAGCAAGGCTGGCTGTGGACAGCATATTGCATATCATTTACTTTCAACTTTTTTCAGTTGTTATAAATCGTTGTTTCAACGGGTTTTTTGTTTGTGTTTGTTTTTGTATACATTTTTTTGTATTGTTATAATTATTGTGTTTTTTTTTTTTTTCGAGATGGGAGATCGTTGCAGAAACATGCGTTTACGAGAGTGGTTGATTGCTCAGATAGACAGCGGCAGTTATGCAGGGCTGAGTTGGGAGAACCAAGAAAAAAGCATGTTTCGGATTCCATGGAAACACGCAGCTAAACAAGACTACAACCGCGATGAGGACGCCGCCCTTTTCAAGGTATGTTTTTGTCTTCGTTTAACTGCAGTAATACACTCGCTGAATTCCAAACTTCAGGACCAGTTTGGTTCATTCGATTCAGTGTGTCTGCTGCACACGTAAACAGTGTTCAATTTCATCTTTAATTTCTTTTGGCCAAGCTGTTGTAGTTTTCGTTTCACTATAGGCTACAGTATATATTATTTAGCGACAACATAATATTCAAAACTTAAAAGTGAAGGTCATGTAAACAAATTAAAACTAATCAGAAATGTAGCTGTTAAAAAATACTGTAATGTAGAGCCAATGAGAGTCAGAGAGACTGTAATGACATTTGTAATGTTTTTTTTTTTTTTTTCAAAACGAAATATTCATGGAATATGCTTTTAAATGGATTGTAGAATTTGTCTAATTGTTTTTTTTTTCTTCTTAAATGCATAGTGTAATTACAACAAACAGCATTACTGACTCTCAATGTTAAATAACTTAATGAAAAATAACTATATAACTCCACGTGCTGATTATAAATACCTCGGTGGAAAATGAGTCATTTCTAAGGTGGCAAAGTGAGATTTTTTTTTTTTTTTTAGCTTGCAGTCTATTCTGTGGACAGAAACAAAACGTTTATCCAGTATAGACCAGTCCATACATTTGCAACCCACTACTCTATATTCATGGTTATATAATTAAATAACCTAAACTTTCTGCAATGCAAAAGTCTAGTTGTCGCCTGGAGCACTCGCTGTTCTTCAGCAGTTACTGGTTTCAGCATTCACAGCAGCTTTTACGCCCCCCAAAAATCCTCCACGACGTGATAGGCTGGGTTTGGAAATGACTGTACTGTCATTTTGCACTCTGACGCGCCCCGGCTGCAGGTCACGTGTACCGCTCTTTCGGTCCGGTTGTGTTTTCTAGCGCGCCTGAAACCTTGTGAATTAATCAAACACACTGAAATGTTGGAGCAGTTCAGAATACAACAATCCAAACAACATTCTTAATGCACATGAAATTAAACCTTTCAGTGAACAGAACCCATTAAAACTCAAAGAAACAAAAGACACACTGAAAAGCAATGACTTTGCATAGTTTAACTTTGCATAGTTTCACTATTTACAAGTACCTAAACGCTGTAACCCAGGAGCAGCGTTTGTTATAATATGTTGTGCACGACACACTCAGCATTTTCCCTATTTGGAAGTGTAAGCAGTTCAGTGTATCACCAGTCCTTCCCTTTAAAGAGTAAATGCAATGAAACTCATCTCAATATGGGCAGGAGTGCACTCATATTTTGCAGCTGCACAGTTCTAGTTTGCTAAGTTATCTTGAAAGAGTGCTACAGAGTTCCCCTGTTTGCGTGCCAGGCCTGGGCGGTGTACAAGGGCAAGTTCCGCGAAGGGAAGGACAGGGCTGACCCCTCTACCTGGAAGACACGGCTTCGCTGTGCAATGAACAAGAGCACCGACTTCCAGGAGGTTCCGGAGCGAAGCCAGCTGGACATCTCCGAGCCGTACAAGGTGTATGAGATCATGGACGAGGGGGAGAAGAAGACAGGTAGGACTGATGTAATAGCGCTTTGCACTGGGAGATAATAAGACAATTACGTTATAGGGTTAAACATATGCGGTAAGCAAACGGCAAAAAACACTTTTTAATATGTGTCATCGCTCCACAGCATCCAAAGAAACATCACAGTATTAATGGTTCAGGAATAGCAAGTAGAAGAGTCCACTTTTCTTTTTGCTGTATGGAAATGTAGATCTATTCTGGAGTGCCAGCTCACACCAGCAGCAGCTCCCCGAAATATTACAGCGCTTCATCATGGCCACCATGGCTGTCGTGAAGCTCTGTGTCTCAGTGTGTGATGTCCTGCACCAGCAGTTACTCACTGTTTCTGTCCTGTGTTGTTTCCCCGCTCTTCAGACCCACCGGACAGCCCCGTGCCCCCAGCCCAGCCGGTCTATAACAGCAGCCAGAAGCACACCCCCCAGGGTCCCCATGCTCTGCAGGCTCAGGTAACGGGCTGCTCTTCATCGCCAGTCCATACACCTGCCTCCCCACCAGTCTTCACCCATTCACCTGTTCACACTTCCACTGAAGAGGGGCTAGAGTCCAGAATAGAGCCTGCTGAAATGTGCCCGGTAGAACGGAATAAGAAACATTTGCGCCTGTCCACCTTTCTTCTTCCTGTGAATAATCCACTGTACCTTGATCCAGCCACCCATTCACCCCTTAAACCTGCTATAGTTTGTGCTTTTGGTATCTTTAAGTGGTAACGTGTGTGTATGTGTGTACGTGCGTCCTGCAGTTCCCCATGGAGTAATGTGTGTGTATGTGTGTACGTGCGTCCTGCAGTTCCCCATGGAGTAATGTGTGTGTATGTGTGTGCGTTCGTCCTGCAGTTCCCCATGGAGGTTGATGGTGAATGGGAGAAGGTGACTGAGAAGCCCAGTATGCAGTACCAGGCTGCCGCCCCACTCGAACCTGCAGACAGTAGTAGGTGATCCCAGCCTTATATGTTGGACTTTACCAGTAAAGATTCAATACTTTGGGCCTCTGTACAAATCTGCTAGCTAGCAATCCTACCTGTGATTGTGTGGTTTAGGCTTTGTGGGTCTCGATGTTTCAGCCTCCCTCTGTGTGCCAGGGAGCAGAGAATGGCTGGCTGTTACACTCTACTAACAGCCTTCCTGCAGCTGACAAAGAGGAGTTCCTCTACTCTCTTGAGGCTTCCCACTGTTCCACGTCCTAAAGCTAAAATGAATGGACCTGCCTTCGATTGTGGTGCTCCCATCACTGCTGGCATTTCCTCTATTCAGAGTCTCTTACTTCCTTCTTTTGCTTTCGGTGTCTATTTCCTGCAGTATATCAATATCAGCCTCCTTCTGGAATACTGTACCATTGATTGGTGGCTTCCTGTTTTTAGATTGCTTGGTCCAATAGGAGTCTCTTGTATTCTGGGGTGCTTCTTATCTGCAGGCTTGCCTCTGTTCTCTCCACAGACAGACATGTGAAGGGATCGTTTTATACATGGACAACACCTGGAACCCAGGCACCTGAGAAAGCCCAGAGCTTCCAGGCATCACCGCGCCCCTACCCAACACAGCTCCAGATATCAGGTACGGATGTGAGTGTAGCTTTCCGTGGAATTGGTTGCATTTATCCATAACATATTTTAACCATGAGTAAAGCTGAGCTAAAGCTGTAGTGTTTGTTGAAGAATGCATTTCCCATAATCTCTACAGCAGTTCATATTTTTGTTTTCATTTCTTCATCAGACAGAACAAGTATGAGAATCAAACCACGTGTTAAATCATAGCTAAAAGTAGAAGTCATCCTGGGCAATGATAAGGCCGTTATACACGTTTACTGTAGTATACCATGGTGGTAAAAGCATAGCAAAAAAGCTTTTTTTAAGAAACTAAGTCAGGCAGGAGAAAATGTTTCCCTCTAGAGCCACTATCCGTACACTGACCAGCACTCCGATGAGCGGTACATACAGCGAAACTTGCTCTTCCTCAAGAGATTCTTACCTGGTTCAGTCTAGAGAGCGATGGATTTTAAAGAGCATGTTGCTTCCTGCAGATTTCCGCATGAATGTGTGCCTGTACTACCAGGGCACGCTGGTAGAGAACTTCACGACCAGCACGATGGATGGCTGCCGGATTCTGCATGGCTCGGTGCCCATGGAGAACGAACACATCTACGGCCCTTCCAGCATGGAACAGCTACGCTTCCCCTCTCCGGAGAGAGCCGGGGCTGACAAGCGGGTCGTTGAGGCCATGAGCCGCCTGCTCCCCCACCTGGAGAGGGGTGTCCTGCTGTGGGTGGCCCCAGACGGGGTCTTCCTCAAGCGCCTCTGCCAGGGCCGGGTCTACTGGGCCGGGCCCCTCGCCCCGTTCTGCAACCAGCCCAACAAACTGGAGCGCGATAAGACCTGCAAACTGCTGGACATGCAGCTCTTCCTTCAAGGTATCACAGTAGCACAGTGACTCACAGAACCACAGCGAGGCTGAGTTAGTTTGCGTGCAGACAGGTCTGTTTTAAAGATGTGAACAGAGGCAGATCCTTGTATTGCTGCTGACTGTCAGATCATGAATCTCTTTTCACTGCTTTTTCATTGTATTTTGTGTGGGTTGTAAAAAAAACAGCAAGAAAGAAAGAAAGAAAGAAAGAAAGAAAGAAAGAAAGAAAGGTACCACAAAAACAGACTTAACCCAACAGCCCTCAACTCTACATTGCAGACCACACACCTCTCTCTGACTCCCTCTGTCTCTCTATCTCTCTCTCTATCTCTCTGACTCTGGGGGCTCTCACCCACCGACACGGGGTCCGTTGCCTGCCTGACCCTTGGGTTTAGGTGGAGGAGTGCCTGCTGGCAGTAGGAGAGGTGGTGGAGTTTGAAAATATTAGGTCAAGCGCTGGTAATATGTTTAGTGTAGGTGATGCTGGTAAACAAGCTGGTAGAGGAAGGCTTTACAGTGAAAGGTGAATTTGTTCAGGTTTCCCCTCTAGTAACCCCGGTAACGAACGTTATTATTTCTAATGCACCCCCGTTTTTAAAAAATGAGCCATTAAAAAATAATTTATCTTGTTATGGTAAACTTGTGTCCCCAGTTAAGGGAATCCTGCTGGGTTGCAAAAATTACAGTGTTAGGCATGTCATGTCATTTAGAAGGCAGGCGTTTGTGTTATTAAAACATCCAGATCAAGTCATAAATGTAGACTGCGGAGAACAGGGACACCAGAGGAAAGCCTGCCCGAGAAGGGAGGCTAGAGCAGAGACAGGGCAGGAACAGGGCGACGCTGGCAGGGAGGAAGTTGGGGGTGTTGGGGGTGAGCGGGAGGAAGAGTCGGCTCCTGCATCGCAGCCGCAGAGCAAGCCCGTGCTGACCGAGGAGGGGGCGATCCAGTTGCCGAAGGAAACCGGAGCAGAACCACCAACACCAAGGCCTCGCACAAAGAGACCCAGCCTTAGTCTATGACTTACGGGTTCGGAAAATACAGCTACAGAGCGCAGCCAGTGCAGAGCTCTGAACCCGTGCAGACAGGGAGTGCGAGCTCCAGACGGAGCATCAGTCCCTTCCAATGCTGAGGAAGAGAACACAGCAGAGGGTGAGCCGAGCGTGGTGCAAAACTCTCCGCTGGCTGGCTCTCAGCCGCATGATGGCTGTAGCAGAGACCGGAGTCGAGGAGTCGGAGGGAGCTGCGGAGGAGCGGATTCTCTGGGGCAAGCGAGAGGACAACGCGGAAGAGATGGAGGGGGAGTCCTCGCTTATCTCAGACATCCCTGATAGCCAACCCGTCAGTAAGAAAAGATTATATACGCTTGAGCAGTTAAATGATTTTATGAAAGAAAGAAAAGGGAAAAGGGGAGCAGAAATAGAGTTTTTTCCCTGATTTAAGGTTATTTCTCCACTCCGCTCATGTTATCACAAGGAAAGCAACAATAGAAGAATTTGATCAGCCAAAACGTTATAGATTTTAAAAAAATTGTTTGGAAAATTGAGAAGGATTTTAACGGTTCAAAATCTCTTGTTTAAAAATGGCTGTGTTTTATGCAACTTCTTTTATTACTTGTTTTAGTCTGTTCATTTTTTTAGCCATAATGAAAAAAAAAAGCACGTTTTTGTTTCTTTTAATCTAAACGGCTGTAGGCTGGAAACGCACTTGGATCAGGAGAATGAGGAGGCGTGGCGAGTGGAGTGGAAGGGGCTGTGCGTGATGAGTCGCGGCATTAGTACTAGTGCAGGAGTAGCCGTGCTTTTTAAACACAGACTAGGGACAGTTTTATTAGATATGGAAGAAATCGAGAATGGGAAAATTTTAAAAGTAAGAGCTAGGCTGGGCAGTACAGTGTATGTTTTTATTAATATTTATGCCCCCAATAGAGGGGGAGAACGAATTTTATTTTTTAAGAAAATAAAGCAAGCTTTTTTTAATATTAATAATAACGATATGATGGTATTAGGAGGAGATTTTAATTGTACTGTTAATTTTAATATTGATAGAAATAATGATGAACCACATCCTCAGTCCTCCAGAGAGTTGGCTGCAATGAGTCCAGTGACCTGGTTGACATATGGAGATGCCTTCACCCCAGTTTAAGACAATACAGCTGGTCTCAATATCACACAAACTGTATATATAGAGCGAGACTAGACCGGTTTTATTCTTCTAAAAATGATTTAAATAAATTCATCAAAGCAAGAATCATCCCCAGTAGTCTGTCCGACCACCACTGTCTATTAATTACAGTAATAATTCAATCAGAACCCCACAGAACATCTTACTGGCATTTCAATGTAAAATTACTACAAGATGTAAAATTCAGACAGCAATTCAAACTTTTTTGGATAATTTTGAAAAAAGAAAAAAACAATATAAAGATTTAAGACAGTAGTGGGACATTGGCAAAATACAAATAAAATATACTATAAATGCCGCCAGGTCACTGAACACAGCCGTGAGAGAGCTGGAGTCAAAAATCCTCTTCCTAGAGGAAAGTTTAAATTCAGAATTTAAAGAACAGACCCTGGAGAACCTAAAAGAGCAGAAACTCGCTCTGGGGAGTATGCTGAAGGAAAGGGTGAAGGGGGCGATTGTGCGTTCCAGATTCATGCAGTTGAGAGACATGGATGCCCCCACCAGTTTCTTCTTCAACCTGGAAAGGAAGAGAGCGGACAATAGACAGCTTTCCTGTATCAGGACTCCTGGTGGGAAAGAACTGCACACCCGGGAGGAAATCAGCAGAGGGTGGTGCGTTTTTATAAGGAACTTTATAATAAAGAACTGTGCAACCTAGAAGACACTGAGCGGCTGCTCCAGGGGTTACCCAGCCTCAGTGAGGAGGAGCAGGTTCAGCTGGATGCACCGCTGACCCACCAGGAGATGACTGCCGCTGTCAAGCAGCTCTCCAGCAGAAAGGTTCCCGGGATCGATGGACTGCCAGCAGAATTTTATAATATTTTCTGGGATATAATGAGGGAGGATTTTTGGTTCAGGTTCTGAGAGAGAGCCTCAGTCACAAGGAACTGCCATAGGGCAGTGGTTACACTGCTGCCCAAGAAGGGAGACCTTTGCCAGCTTAAGAATTGGAGACCTGTGTCACTTTTATGTTCGGATTTAAAGATTTTATCAAAAACAATCGCTAATAGATTCAAAACAGTTGGATCAACAGTATGGATCAAACATTGTATATTGGGACGCTCTATTTTTGATAACATGTTTTTTATTAGAGATTTTTTATCTGTAAATGATATTTGTGATTTTAATGTAGGAATGGTCTCCCTGGATCAAGAGAAGGCTTTCGATAGAGTCGACCACACCTACTTTTTTAAAACATTGGAAACCTTCGAGTTTGGCCCTGGTTCTAGCTCTTATATTCATCTTTTATATTCCAACATTTTATCATTTTAAAGATCAACAATGAGTCACCCCTTCCCAATGTGCAGGGGTATAAGGCAGAGCTGTGCCCTGTCTGGTATGTTGTATTCGCTGGTTATAGAGCCTGTGTGGCACCTGCTGAGGGTCAGGTTAGCTGGGTGGACAGTACCCTCCTTGCCCTCCACACCCTCCTTTGCCACAGTGAGGGTGTCTGCCTACGCAGACGATGTGACTGTGTTTGTGAGTGGGGATGCTGATGTCCAAGGATTGCAGCAGACTCTAAATGAGTTCCAGAGAGCATCAGTAAACTGGGCGAAATGTGACACCTTCCTGTCGGGCAGCTGGGATGAGGGCACCCCTCCTGTCCTGCCTGAGGCTGGAATGGAACAGAACAGGCATTAAAGTGCTGGGGGTGCACCTCGGAACAGAGAACTACATGAAGAAGAACTGGGAGGGTCTGTTAGACAGGGTGAGGGGGTGGCTGCAGAGGTGGAAGGGACTGCTGGCCCAACTGTCCTTCAAGGGCCGGGTGCTTGTTATTAATAATCTGGTGGCCTCTAGCATGTGGCACAAGCTGGTGTGCCTGGACCCACCCCGGGACCTGGTGGAGGAGATCTAGAGAGTGCTGCTGGAGTTCTTTTGGAGCGGGAGACACAGTTTGAGGCCAGCAGTCCTATACCTCCCTAGTGATGGGGGGGGGGCAGGGGCTGGTCAGCATTTTCAGCAGGGTGGTAGTCTTCAGACTGCAGACAGTTCAGAGACTCCTGTACAGTGTACACTGAGGAGAAGGCTCATTGGAAGAGGCTGGCCTGTTTCCTCCTCAATAGAGTTGGGGGGCTGGGGTTAGGAAAACACCTGTTTTTAATTGAGAATGCCAGTTTTTGTAAAGCAGGACTTCCTCCTTTTTATCAAAGTATTTTAAATGCCTGTCAGCTGGTGAGGGTGGAAAGGGATGTGGAGTCCGTGACAGGGCAGGACCTGTTTGAGGAGCCCCTATTTTTTAATCCACTCTTTCCAGTTAAGTTCCTCCAGTCGATGACGCTCTGTGCCAGTTTTTTAAAAGCAGGTGTAACCAGGATGGCCCACCTGTTAAACCTTGAGCTCTCCTGCTGGCTAACTGCCTCCCAGTTAACTGCACAGCTAGGCTGGCACTCAAAGAGGCTTGCAGAAAGACTAATGGGTGAGTTGAGGGGCTGCCTCTCCCCGCGGCTCAAAGCAGTCCTGAGGGAGGAGCTGTCCAGAGGCACAGAGCAGAGACAGCTTTCCTTATTTCCAGGGATGATTGTGTCACCAGCAGTAGGTGAGGAAGGAGAGGGACTTTGCTTAAATTGCAGTGTGGAGGAAATTGTCTTTCACACAATGTGAAGTAGAAATCTTAATTTTTGTTGTGTTTTACCTTTATTGAATTTTAGTGGATTTTATTTGGAATGTTTAAATAAAGGATCTTAAAAGTAAAAGTCAAGTCTCTCTATCTCTCTCTCTCTCTCCCTGACTCTCTATCTCTCTCTGTATCTCCCTGTCTCTCCCTGGCTCTCTCTGACTCTCTCTGTCTTTCTCTATCTCTCTCTCTGACTCTATCTCTATCTCTCCCTGGCTCTCTCTGACCATCTCTCTCCGTCTCTCTCTATCTCTCCCCGTCTGTCTATGACTCTATCTCTGCCTGGTTCTCTCTGACTCTGACTATCTCTCTCTGACTCTATCTCTCTCTGTCTCTCTATCTCTCTCTCTATCCTCAGAGCTGGAGCTGTACATGCGAGAAGGTCGTCCGTGTCCCCGCTTCCACATTGACCTGTGCTTTGGAGAGGAGTTCCCTGACCCGCCACAACACAAGTCCAAGAAACTCATCACTGCACAAGTGAGTGTCTCCACCTGCCTGAATGGGCATAATCAGTGATGCTGTGGGGCGCTAGGGAAGAGCATCTCTTTCAGATTGGACGCCCCTTTCATGAGAAGTAATGCAGTAATCAGAGATAATAACTGACAAGGCAGCAGCATGATGAAGATAAACAACTTAACTAAACATGCACAATATATGGTGGTGATATGCCCCATGTAACATTGCTTTGCACAGTTTAACTGCCTCAATGGGGAACCATCACAATTTAGTTTTTCTTTGCCAAATACCAACATAAGAAATTTTAAGGCAATAATCTAGTACTGCAACGTCATATTTAAATGCAATAATCTAATACTGTGATGTCATATTTAAAGGAACAGAATCGCAGATTGAAGGCGTTACTTCACGAGTTGCACTGTTTTGTCTGATTTGTGTTTTTAGATCGAGCCCCTGTTTGCCAGAGAGATGTACAGGAACGCCCAGCGATTTGGTCCAGGGACCCTGCACAGCCTCCAGGTACCCAAGACCAACACAGACGATGGGCCCCACAGCATCGCCAAGTACCTGGTGCAGTGAGTGATGCTACCATTCTCCTTGAGCACTGGTCTCATTGAGAGAGAGAGAGAGAGAGAGAGAGAGAGAGATTACAACTAAAAGACTCCTCCACCAGCATTTCAGTACAGCTGAAGAGTCCTGCCTCCATCTCAACACTACATCACCTGAGCACAGGACTGGTGAGAGTCCACCGCGCTCTCGCAGACAGAACCCACCACCCACAAGCCGGACATTGACCTCCTCCCTTCAGAGCAGTCTGCTGATGTGGAGCTCAATGTTGTATATCTGTACTTTGAAAGACTTTTACTTTTCATTGAGTGATAGTCATTAGGATGATATATTTTTTAAGGAAGGATCTATATATTTTTGTATGTACAGTGGTTTAAAAAGTTTTTACCAAGTAAATAATGGGACCCAGGCTGACGAGTGTACCGGTAGATGGGTAGTACCGTTTCTAACTGGATAGTCTGCACTCTGGATTGGGTGGTTAAGTTTGGATTTCAGTTTGAGTACCGCTCTTGTGCCGATTTGAAATTTGGCTTTGCATTGTATTAATAGTAACGGCAGAAACTACATGAGCAATAGATTTGGAGATGGTTTGAGAAACTGAAAAATAGTAACATTCTTACAAACCAACGTCTTAATGCTCTTAAGAAAACATAACTGTGATTGATTTTTTTACTTGTATGAATATCCTGAAATGTGAAATGCAATCTTTTTCTCTTATGTACTAATGAGTTTTCCGATCCCTGTGAAGAGGCTTTGTGATTTTAAGTGTTATCAGAGATCTTGTGAATGAGCAGAACGCATTGCTTTGTGGCTGACCTTAATTAAAGGCGATTATTATGACTAATTCATATTTTATTTTACACGATAAGCTCCAGGAAATGTAATTACATATGAACTAAAATAACAGGGTGGTTATTTACATGAATTATTAAAAAAAAAAAAAAAAAAAAAAAACTTTCAATAGCTTGCATGTTGATTTTTTTTTTTTTTTGTGAACAGAACCAATTGTCTGCTATGGGGGAATGAGGAAGTGGTTTTCAATTGTAATCTTGAAAGGAAATCAAGTGGTGGGCTGCCTTGTTTGCGTTTGGTTAGTGTTGACAATTAAACAAAGCCATTGTAAAGAACTTGTCTGCCCCACTGTGGTAGAAATCTGTCCTTGCACTTCATTGAATTGAACAGTAGCTGTTGAGGATGTGCCCTCTGGTGGTGTAATTGAGATATTGCCGCATACATTTATATGGCGAGTGGCACAAGAGATCCTTCACTGTTCTCCAGGAGGAGAGTTCATGCAGCAGCAACTTACACACACACATTTTCTTAAAAATCTAGAAAGCTTTTTTTTATTATTATTTCCATCAAATACTGCATGGCTGTAGACATAAATTGTGTGTATGTATATATATATAATTTTTTTTTTAACTATATATATTTTTGAACTATAGTAAATTATGAAAAAACAATATTTACAATAATCACCAAAATAAAAGAAAAGAGAGGCTTGGATCTTTATCTCTTTGAAGATCCTCATTCCTGAATTCACAATACATTCGTGGTTCATCTCTGGACCCTCTTCAACTAACTTTCAAGGTGCAGGGAAATGTTTCGGTGTACATTAGATGCATGCAATGAACAATGTGTAACCCTATTGCTCTGAAGCCAGTTAGCTGAATTGGGTCCCAGGCCGCTTTGATGTTTCCGTTGATCGAGTCAGATCCTATCCTGCCTTTCTGTTTGAAATTCCATCAAAGTGCCACTGCTGTCTTTGCTTTGATCGTTTCCACTGCTTGTTTTTAGACAGGATACAAACCCGATAATGGCTGAAAATAAACAGAAACTTGAGATTCTTTAACAGTCAACCATACATTAACCATTTGTGTTCCTCTTAGGAAAAATCAATGTTGCAGGTTTAGCCTTGCAATATTTACTGATGTGTCGCTGGAACGCAGGCTGAAGTATCTCGTCATGTTCATGTCCTCCCAGAGTTGTTACAACATCTAATCCTGGCACATCAGCTGAAATGTGCTTTTCCTTACAACAGTCAATAATATTATGCTGTTATTTATATACGAATGCCTGGCATAGTAAAAAGTAAGGGTTCTGAGTTTCCTGGTAAATGTGTGCCTGCCTTTTGCAAGTGGCCTTTTGAGCACTTTCCTTCCCACCTTACTGCAAACCCCTCAAATGGAGACAGATGATCAAAAGCCAATCCAACTGAGGATGCAACACACTCAGTTTGGTAACAACCATCTTCCATTTGTATTCCTAAAAGATAGTGCTGTGACCCTGTTTCCTGAAAGCACTCTTCCTTGGTTCGGGTCACGAATCTCTGTGCAACACTGTGCAGTTCTTTGGCATTTCGTAACTCTTACCACTGATCCGGGTCTCTCTGTGTGTGAGGTACACCTGGTAGAGTCCTGGTAACAACACAGAGGTCGGGAGCGGACCATCGTCTTCTCCGTGTCCGGGACGGAGTTCCTGAGCTGGGGGGTTGCTTGCTGGCTGCTCTGACGGTGGACTCTGCACCCACAGGCTTGGTCCGTGTCCTGGGCTCTCTGGGGCAGCCCTGTGGCACTGAGGTGGGCTCTGTGCTCCTCTCTCTCCAAAGGCTGCTCTCTGGGGTGAGTGCCAGACAGATGTCCCCCACTGAGAGCTGGTAACAGAGGAGCCCATAGATCTGAGCCGTCCTCTTAGGGCAGCAGGATGACCAGCCCCGATTGAGCACAAAGAAGGGGTATTCCAGCAAAACATCTAGCGATTCCTAGAGGACAGAAAGGGATCCACGTTTAGTACAGGTAAGAAAGCATATGAAATACAGAACTGTTATATAGTGGTAAGCGTCAGGATTGTTAAAATCATCTTGCTGCAATGTAGTGAGTACACATTTTATGCTGAAGTGCTAGTGTTTATTTGGTAGCCTGGACGTAAAAATATACAGTGTGTGTCTATAGTCTCATCTAGAGCACACAAACCTGAGTAGTGTGATCACTCAGCAGGACCTGCAGCTGAGTGAAGCCAGGGTCTGGGCTCTCCCTGATCCTCTGCACAGTGCAGTAGCTGAGACGAAGCTCGGGGCTGGCGTCCGCACTACAAAGGAAGTCCTCCGTGCGCATGTCCTCCACGTTCCTCAGCTCTCCTGTGGACAGCTGGATGAGGGAACCCTTTGCAAAGTGAGGTAGGACTAAGGGGGGCTTGGGAGCTGGGGAGGGGGAGGGGGAGGGAGAGGAGGCAGAAGCAGGGGTCCCAGCCACTGTGTGCGAGGGACCCCCGACGGGAGAGTGACTCGAATAATCGATAGGGACTCCGGGAGAGAGGTGCTGGCTATCGCAACCAGAGCCCCCCACTGTCAGAGGGGCTCCAAGTGGAACAACCCTGTTCGAAACAGAAGGGATCCCTGAGGTCCTGAGTGTCAGACCCGATTCCCCTTGCTGGCTGTAAAAGGGGATAGCTGGGCCCTGTGCAGGATCTAGTTGACTGTAAATGGAATAGCCGAGGGGAGGATGCTGTATTCCCATATAGGTGGACAAAGATGGCAAGCCATAAAAGATTTGAGCCCATCCAGTGGAGCGCACAGGGCTCATCTCGTCTAGAGCAGCATTCTTTGCACTTCTACTCTCTACGGTGGTGGGGGCGGGGGAATGGGGTTGGCTGAACAGCCGTTGGTCCTTTCTGTAGTCTGGCAAATGTGAGTTTGCTGCTTCGGACAGTCTGCTGTGCTTAGAAGAGGTGGTAACCAACAATCTCTGATCTCCAGGGCATTTCCTCTTACCATTGGGGTAGTTCTCAGGAGTTCTGCCCTTGAAGTGGTACTGAGAGAAAGGACTCCCTGGTCCCACCTCCGTCCCGTCAAACCCATTAGTAGGTTCAGTGGTCAAGTGCTTCCTGTGACCATGTAGGTGATCCCTAGGGGAGGGAGGCTGCTGGCGGGGTTGGGCGCAAGGCAAAGGAAGTGAGGGACTGAAGGCCTGCTTCTCTGCAGACAGGTGAGGCCATAACTCCCTTGGATCGACTCCATAACCAGGCTGGTACTCACTGGGGGCTCTGTGGGCTGACTGATGATTTGGGTCGTGTTTCCACCTGGAGGTCAGCGGAGGGGCTCCGGGACGAAGGAAGCTGTTATAGGTGGCAGAGGGGTCAGCAGTCCTGGGGTAATGGCTCCCCCACAAGAAGGGGCCTTGTTGTGCTGCTGGGAGTGAGATTAGCCACTGTGGAGCAGTTTGGTTATATGTGGTATACTTCGAGGTCAGACGTGAAGTGTTGCTGCAGTGGGCCGGGTCCTTGGCCTGGGGTTCTGTGTGTTTCCTCCACTGCGGCGAGGGCTGCTTGAAGGAGTCTTTGGAGGGCTCCTCGGCTGAGACTCGCTGCTTCGGGGCCTGGAACTCTCTCTTCTTTGGAGGCAAACATTCTTTCCTGCGATCTGGAGCTGAATTCATTTGGCCTCGTGGCAGATCTGTGCTCCCACAGGCTGGTCTTAGGTCACATGGGCCTCTTGCGTGAAGATTGGGTTTAAAGCTGCTGTTCGTTGGGGCAGCATTACTGGCTCCTCACAGAGGGTGAAGCTTCACTTGTAGTTCACCTGCAACAAGGAAACAAGTTTGTAAAGTAGTGGTAAGTGTTTGAAGTGCAAACATCTATCCATGTGTCTATCTGTCTTTATTTAGTGGTGTGATGGTAGGGCAGGGTAGCCCCAGCACGCACACATTTGAACTGAAGACTTGAAAACATTGAAAAAGACACCTTGTGGAATCCAACACATGACATTTAAATCTGTAATATTAGCTTGTGCAATGAAAAGGTTATTAGCAGATTGCGCTATTTGAATTAGGTATAAAACACAACGGCAAACTCACCTTTTTTGTCTCCATGGAAAATGACGATTATTTTATATATATATATATATATATATATATATATATATATATATATATATATATATATATATATAATTATAGCGTTTCGCGGTTGGGTTTTTCTTGCATATGTTGTTCAAAATGTTTCAACGGATACAAACTTAATTAAATCGTCTAAAAACTCCAGAATTTGGTGAAAAGCCCCTAGCTGTGGAAACATGTTAATCGCATTGCAAGCAACAGTAAGAGCACAATATTTTACCAACGTAGTGGAAATGAGCACCCAGGGTTTTCCTTTTCAGTTGCTGGTACTGTACCGGCAATTTAAATACTCTGTATGATTTCTCCACAATATTGGCACTGAATTACTGACGCATACATGTGTCTGTTTCCAGAGGGGGCAGGGTGGGGGGTGGGTCACTCTGTATATCCCACCCTGCAACAACCCCCATAGCAACGTCATCCCCCGTCCCCTGTACCGAAACCCTGGAACCCTGAATAATGTGGCAGCATGAGCAACCCAACAGGTAAACCTCACATACC
>NC_054592.1:201697-226697 GCF_017654505.1 Polyodon spathula
CAACTCTGTTTGCACTGCAGCATCCTTTACAGGACCTGTACCACTTCAATAGCTCAGCTGTTATACTCTGTTTGCACTGCAGCATCCTTTTCTGAAAACAATTCAGGCGTTCTGCACCATACTGCAGATGAAAATGATTGCTGTACATTATCAAAGAGTTCGTGTGAGCAGGGCGTCGTTGTGGTGATGGGCCTGAGTTTAGTTCACAAGCTACAGTAAGTCAGATGATCCTGTCATAGAAAACAAAACTCAAAGATATTTCTCAGTTCTCAGATTCCTCGGTTTATATAGAATGTGTTGTACACGTCAGCGCATTCTAGAAGAGCATGGTGTGGGTTATATGTATATAACAGCTGAATGGTGCAAGTAAAGAAATGCAATGCAGATACAGCCACGCGTGTTGGAACGGGTGGGTTAAGGACGGGGAAGAGTGAAGAAGTGTAAAATACTGTGCGCTGTATCACTGCTTGCAAATCACAAAAACATATATGCGAGTTTCTGAGGTGGGATTCTTGCTTGCTCAGGAAAAAAATATATAATGTCTTTACATTCTAGTGTTTAAGCTGTTGAGAGCAAATGCATTTAATTGTATTGAAATAAACCCGGGTTAGCAACCAGCAATGAAATAAACACATACGCACAAGCTACATACATTCTCATTGTATTACCCTACAAAGTAAACGTTTAGTTCTTAAAAATAATAATTAAAAAAAAAAAAAAAAAAAACATGCATTTTCTTTGCTTCTAGATGACTCTTATGGTAATTCTCCAGCGTCCCAGCCAGGCACGCTGTGTTTTAGAGACAAAAGCAGGTGCAAGACATGAAGGGGGGGGTTATAGATGACGCTCCTGCCGGGCTAAGAGAGGGGGCGTGGTGTATGCCGGCTTTGCCACTGTACCATTGGATTCCAAGCAGAGGGGGCGTGGTTGACGCGGACCTTGTATAAAAGCCTTTCCGGCCGCTTGAGCAAACGGCAGATCAGCCACATGCAAAGAATATCCTTCAAGAAGAAGAAAAGGAAAAAAAAAAAATAAAAAAAATAACAATATTAGAAGTGTAAGATTTACCCCAAAAGAAATATCCGAATGGAATAAACAATCAAACATTATTGACAAACTGGAGGGGAAAACAACAGAGAGACACTGCCTACCTCGTCAATCTTAAATAATGTTTTAAAAAAAGATATATATTTTTAAGAAAACTATTTAAAAACGTAAACTTTCTACATTGTATTGTACGCATCGGTATTATTATTATTATTATTTAATGATTTTGCATCGACCCTTGATTTGCTCTTCAGAAGCTATGCATACGGTTCAAAAGGACACTACTTTTACAAAGATATTTGTCGGTGGGTTACCGTACCATACCACGGACTCTTCCCTAAGAAAATACTTCCAGGTTTTTGGGGATATCGAAGAAGCGGTCGTCATTACAGACAGACAGACCTCCAAGTCTAGAGGCTATGGCTTTGTAAGTATATAAGTCTTATTTGTTTATATATGTTCTAGTGTTAAACTATACCAGTTGTTAAGTTTGGGAAGAATTTCACCTGCCCCTATAGATCAAATAATTTAAGATTATTATTATTATTATTATTATTATTATTATACATTTGATTATGAGTTAATATTGCTCGATCGAATTTGGTCTTTGTAATATTCTGGAGGTAGCGTACTTGGCATGCAAGCTAACACAAATAAATACACGCTCTCTATATATAGAGTTGTACTTGTTTTTTTAATAAAAGCGGCTCAGTCTGATATGGAGCCGATCTGTACTCGTTCGCCTCACTCCACACACGCACGCAATACAAACAGTACGCCACTGGCCTTTCTTTCTTTGTGTTGCACGCTGCTGGGACTCCTCTCTCTGCTGTACACAACTGTACGCTTGTTTTAGAAAGCGTGACACCAGTTCAGTTTGCAGGCTACACTTCCCATTGAAAACTGTAGTCGAGAGGGCTTTCTTAGGAGAGCACTGTCATAATCTCACCAGTGTATTGATAACGCCATGCCCAAGTGAATACCCGTCCTACCAGCGCAGCTGTTTCTCTCAAGCAGCTTGCTTTGTTCAGCTCACGCTGGAGTTAGTGGACCCGGTTTAATAACACCGCCTTTAGCGACGGGATATCTCAGTCCCTGGACCTGGTCAACACAGACCCCGGTAGGCTTGTCGGGGTATAATAACAAAGTGATGTCGCTCTGTAGCTCCGCGCCAAGGTTAACACGACTGGAGGGCAAGTCCTTTTGTAAAAAAAAAAAAAATACATTCAAGAATACAGTACAAGTCGATGCAGCGTGAATAATTGATTCAGCTTCCTTCCTTCTTTTTCGGGACTAGGAGTTCTTGCTTTTTTAAAGGAACCCACACGGCCTTAGCTCATCATACAGGAACCTAACACTAGCATACTTAGTATACATTAGCATACTTTTAAACCAAGGTGAAACTGAATCCCTAGCACTGTGCACTACCACACGAGGGACCACCAGAAGGGGTCTGTGTGGGCAGGCAGTCTTGTGGATTTGGTGGTCACTACAGACAGGTCTGGTCTGTGTCCTACTATCATTATTGGTTGGTGAAGCTGGTTACAGTAAGCTGAAAGGAAGGACCTTTCCTAGAAGCAGCCCGTTGGTGTCCAGTGTGTTTGGTTGTGGAATGTAGAGTAAACGCTGGAGCTCAGTGATGTGATGTTGGAATAGTCTTCTGGTGTTCAGGTCCACAGTTAGGGAGTGTGTGTGTGTTTGGTGCCAATGAAGACACTCCTTCAAAGGAAGGGGAAGCTAGCTACCATGTTGTAGCTTTCAATTGTTGGGCTGCTATGAGGGGGGAGGGGGGTGTGTGTGGACAACCCCAGCATGGGGATCAGCTGGAACATCTGTCATCCTGATTTTGGGGGCAAGTTTTGGGCAATTGTTTAACTCTTTTGATTTTAACACCTGTTAACTTTACAGAACTAAAACGTGGTTAAATTCAAGGTCTCTTAAACACTTTTCAAGTTCTGTTTTTCACTTTGCTACATTCCTATACGTTTTACCCCAATTTCTGGTACATTCTTGAAAGTATTTATTTAGCTTGGGTTAAAACTCATTCAAGATGTTTTTCAGCTCATCTCTGCAAACATGGCATTTGTGAAACTGCACAACCAGCTGCTTTATTTCAAGCTTGTAGACTTTACATTTTAGGATGTTCATGGTTGCCAGCAACTGGTTTTGAGTTTAAAGATCACACAGGCAACCAAACGCAGGCGTTTACTGCAATGCATAAGCTACATTTTCAAATCTGATTGTAAAGCACAATAAATGGGTTGCTGAAGCGCACGTGAACAGCTTAATAAGGTGAATCAAACAGAGGGGAAGCTCACAGTTAAACCTGGAAAGCAAGAGCAGTCTAGTTTCCTTCCTTGCTGGATTTGAAAGGCACTACTCCTGCACCAGTGACAGTTGATTTATCAGATGTTCAGATATCCGTTTTCTGAATCTTGTTTTTTTTTTTTTTTTTTTTTTTTTTTTTTTTTGTGAAAGGTTAGATTGTTGTTTTCTGCACAAGCATGGGAAGCAGGGGGTTTCCAGCGTTTCTGTTGCAGATTGTTTCCTGCCAGTGATGTAGCTCTGGCTCCTGAATGCCAGCAATGTGTTGGAAGGGGAGGAGCAATCGTTTGTCTTGTGTCCCTGCTCGTAGGTCACCATGGTGGAGCGGAGTGCTGCAGAGATGGCCTGTAAAGACCCCAATCCCATCATCGATGGCAGGAAGGCCAACGTGAACCTGGCTTACCTGGGAGCCAAACCCCGCAACATGCAGACAGGTGAGGTCCCTCGAGAGTGCCTCTTACTGAATCAATCATGAAATGTATATTAAACACACTGTGACACAAGGCTTTTGGATCTTACTCTCCCAGCTGATTAAAAAAAACAGTGTTCATTTCAGTCGCAAGAACCACAAGTAGTTTGGGGTTTATCATTGCTGGATCATTTTCTGTGGGCACAGCAGAGCTGCAAACATGCTAGGTTTAGTACGGTATTTGTGTACGAAGTGACTGCCTGCACAGAGGACAGGACATGACATCACACAGGTCTGTTCCTGGCATACCGAGAGCAGCTGAACATCACAGACAGGCTGTGATCGTTCTTCTGAAGCAAAAAGCAGCGCCTGTCCACTTCAGCTTTGTAATTTCAACCTGCAAGGCACTGCCTGCACCGCCCCCAAGGTTAGTTATTCCCCAGCCCTCTACTCTGCAGTAATGTTTTTTTTCTGTCTTCTCCCCTCAGGTTTTACTATTGGTGTTCAGCAGATTCACCCAGCCCTAATCCAGAGGCAGTATGGGTAAGTGAGAGGGTGGCTGTGGCTGGGCAAGTTTTTTATTTATCTGAAAATAACAACCACTGCAACAGGTAGTTACTCAGGAAAGCCCTCAGTCACAATGGAAACAGTGACGCCCAAAGCGCAGTAGGGCTGCTGCTTCGCTCCAGTAAAAGCATTTGTTCTGCAGGACCAAGTATAGAAAATAGTTCCCAATACCCTGGGCCAGCCAGCAGCCCCACACTGTCCGCTCGTGTTAGTCAAGCTGCCCACTGCATCCCCAGCAGCCTTGCTTTATCTGGTTCACCACGACGGAGTCTCCCTGCCAAATCTGCTGAACGGGAAACAGACTTTGCACTCCCTGCAGGCTAATGGAGCAGCCTGGCAACGTGCAGATAGCAGGGCGCGCCAGTCCCTTTCACTGCGTGTCAGCCTTTCAAAAGAAGAGTGGAAAACTCCAAATGGACATGTTTGTCAACATTTTTAATATAGTGTCATTTCCTACAATTGAGTTTTAATTTTTTTATGGCATTAGAGTAGCATTGGGGGCTCTCCTGACGCTCATTCTGGTGGGATCCCAGGGATGCCCTCCTCAGGAACACATTTGTTTTTATTTTAGGTTTTTTTTTTTTTATGCTGTTGAAAGGCCTGCGTTGCTGCTTAGAGATGCCTCCTCATTGACACACATTGCACCTGACTGAAACAGCCAGCCTCTCCCCGTCCTATACTAGGATCTGAAGCAACAAAGCGCATTGTTGTGAATCGCAGGCATTGCATTGTTTAACCAGGGCGTGCTTCTGTAACCCCCTTGGGGTGCGAGTAGGGAACCTTCCTCTCTGAGACCGCTTTGTTGTACCACCCTTTCCCTTTGTTAACCTGTTAAACATCCGAGCAGGTTCTGTGTAACGGCTTACTTATTTAATTATACCCATTGAACCTGCAGTGGTCTGGCTGCCTAGACCTGCCTTTTGTAAATCGGAGAGTATCTGAGCTGCTTCGATGTCCTTTGATCCGATCGTTCTGCGCTGCTGTTGAAGTGGAGGAGGCAGGGGTTAAGATTATTAAAGTAATCAGAGAGTGGAAGCAGTTCAGAGCAGCGCTGGGGGAGTGGGTTTGTTTTGTTGAAATCTTTTCTGTTGCATGAAGACGTTTGTTTAGTTTTTCCGGATTTCAGTGTTTAAAGGTCTGGGTAGATTATATTGAGTGTTGTGGCAACATGCATGAAAGATTCTCCCTCTTCTTTATCTCTCTCTCTCTAGATTAATATTAGAAATCACAGTTAATGTCATGCTGTGGAGTTATCTCAAGTTCTGCAGCTGTGTTGTGTGCACTTGTATGTTTTTATTGACGCTGTAACAGATCTTACTACAGCTAAGGTCCTGCAGGTTTGTGAGATGGGTTCTTCTCTCTTCAGTCAATAGTAACTTGAATGGTCTGGAGATGCAGGAAGGGCAGAGTTTGGGGGACTCTCTTCAGTGTGCCTGGCTGCTGATCAATGAAATGAATCCCTTGGGGTGTTGAGTACTGTGTTTAAGACCAAGCGATATGATTGTCTGAAAGATCTCTCACCGTTCCTCAAGTTTATAATGTTGCTTTGAAATCAGAATGAGTTAGTGATGGGAATGTGCTGGATACCGAAGTGTCTTGCGCGAGGAGCACAGACAGCTCCTCTTCCTTGATGGTACAGACTGGTGCCCTGGCTGTCTTCAGTCTGGGGTGGAGGAAGGCAGTGTCTGGCAGTTCTGTTGGGTTTGCAGGATGTTTTGAGCTGCCCAATTAAAGGAAGGAGCTTTGCAACATTACAATTTTCACAGCGCTCCAGGATATTAAATTGTGTAACAACTGTACAGCAGTTGACTGAGCGAGGAGTGAATACTTGCAGGCTTGCGCACAGAGTTCCACCTGCAAGCCCTAAGCCTGACCCCCACTCTTAACAATTAGCCAGCCAACTAGTTTCAGTCTCCAGTGTGTGGCAGGAACCGTGCAGTTGAGCAACAAAGACTCCTGTTATGGTTTTAAACAGAGACGGTTCTGAGCAGAGAGCTTCCCAGTGTTTATGGATAATCACAGGAGTGAACCGTTCCAGCCCTGTCCCTATGAACTGGAGGGGAAGGGAAGAGTTAGCAGTGTGCTGAACTCTGCTGCTGCTGCTCATATCAGTGTTATAGCTTTACTAAATATCTCTTGTTGCAACCCGGATATAACAAGAATCTCTGTGTGAAACCACACAAACTCAAAGTAATGCACAGAATTACACTCTAGATATCGCCCTGGGGAAAAAAAAAAAAAAAAAAAAAAAAATGGTTGAGTTCTCTCTAAAAAGTCAAGTATTTACTATAGATACAGTTTAATCTTATAAAGCCGATGTGACGATTCTGAACACAGCCACTAGGACCGGATCCCTATCAAGGCCCTTTAGCACAGTAATATACTGGTGGACCCACAAGAGTTCTGTCTTCTAACATCCTTCTTTCCGGTGCTCTGGGGCAGCGGGGACAGGTCTGCAGAGAAGGACGATGGTTATGGTAACGCCAGATTCTCAGACTGAGGACACAGCCCCTGCTCTCCGGCACTGGGTTCGACAAGAGTGCTGTGCTGTGGAGTGTGCCTTGTTTTTTGTGTGTGTGTGTGTGTGTATTTTGTGTTTCTTCAAATGTTTGATTTTAATCTGCATCTCGAGGAAACGGTCTTCCTTTTTATAGCATGGCTTGCGGTGCCCCTCAACGATTGCGGTTTTAAAGTGTGATAATCCTCTTGTTCTGTGTGTGATTGGGTTGCGGGGGTGATGCACACTGTGACAGGTGCCCTTAGTTTGTCTACTGTGACTTCTACCCTAGAAGTGTGCCGATACCCCTGCTCATAATTGCCTTTTCAGAAATATTTTTTGGCAGATCTGAAATAAATCCGATTGGAAACTAATTTTCCTCTCGTCCTGAAGCGCTGACATTTTCACTGCCGTACTGAACTGACAATAACTTACGGCTTTCGAACGACAGTAAAAATGTCCTCGTCCCAGAGGAGAGGAAAATTTGTGACCAGTCGGCTGTTAATTGCCTTTAATTGGTAGTTGATTGTAAAGGTGAGGGAAGGACAGCTGCTCTTGTTAGAAATCGACACATTAATTCTGGATTTATTTAATAGACGCAGATTTAAATACTTAAGAGTACATGTATCAGCACACCCCTGTTCTACACTGTGTTCCAGACAGAAACATCCAGGTGTATTGGCTTTTTGAAAAGTCTGTTTCAAGCGTGCTCTACTCACTGAAGCATCACAACACCTGTTTATTTTGTAACAAGATCAGAGGCTTCCCGTGTAACCCTACAAGGAACAAGACATGTGTGTGTGTCACAAATAGTCATGCTAACTTTCTTACTCTTACAAATAGGTGCAAGAAGCAGGCTGGATCTGGTCATTAACATTGTCAGTTTCCAAGATGCTTGAGTCACTCTCAAATGTATCTTCAGACTAACTGTTTGAACCGCTCCATTCCTGTGTACCTTAAGGGGCTGACATGAGTTGACTCGAAAAAACACATTTTGAAATATATGTATTTATGTGTACACACACACACACACACACACACACGGTTGTGCTGTTTCATTGCAGTTCAGTTTTATAATTGAACTCAAACACAAATACTGGGAGCTTTTGAAGCTGTTTTTTGTTTTGTATTGCAGACAGCAGCAGCCTGTTTTTTATTTTTTTATCATTTAACCCCTATTGAAACTGGTATGCACCACTGGGCAGTGCAGCGTTGAGACAAGTCGTCGTTTGTGATTGCTTGTCTGACACCCCCACCTCGCCTTTATTCCGTGCTTTGAAAGCGAACCCTTTGCGTTTGGCCCTGTCTAATTTTGTTCATGCATTATTTGCTTTCTTGATATTATGCTGTGTGTGTGTGTGTGTGTTGCATTGTCTTGTTTGATCTCTGCACAAAAGGAAAGAACAGCACATTTAATTCTTCTGTGTTCTGGCATTACTGATTGCCATTCCCTGTAGCCTGCATTGGAGACAGGCAGGGGAGGACACAATGCCAGCTCTTTGCTCCAAGGCTAAAGATAAAAATAACTGTGGTCTAGATTAGCTACCTCCACATAAAGTTGAACAAAAACCTTGTCTACCGAATGTAGTGAGTGTTTTAAAAGAAGGCCGTACACTGCAGTCTAGCCAACAACACCTCTTTGGAAGTGCTAACCGTGTAGCTGCTCACTTTTCAGTTCTGCTAAGAATAGTACCATGCATGATGTTGCAACTCTCTCTGTCTGCAGTGCAACACACAAGCCTGCTTTCACAATTGCTTCTGCAGTGTGGACTGTAACCGTTCACTAACTGCCTGCTGCTCCAGCGTGCTGCTGATTGCCCAGACTTTAGCTCTAAATCAAAAGGGCTGTATTGTGGAGCTCAATAAGCCTTCCATTGGAGAGCTCTCCAGTCACCAGGTTAGTGTAGCTTCTGCTCCCCCTGTATAACTTGTGTCTTGTTGTTCCTCCCCAGGCTGGCTCAGCAGTACATGTACCCTCAAGCCTTCATCCAGCCCAGCTTGATGATCCCCAGCCAGCTGTCCTCCGTTGGCTCCCCCTATGCCGACTACAATGCCATCTGCGCCCAGTACGCCTCGGCCGCCTTCGAGCAGTACCCTTACGCAGCCTCGCCCGGGTTCCTGGGCTACAGCTACCCCCACCCCACTGTCATCGCCGCAGCAGCTAGTGCCATGCAGCAGCCCCTCTCCACAGCTGCCCACACTCCCACCGCTGCCTTCGTACAGTACCCCTCCCAGCAGGTCCAACCCGACCGCCTGCAGTAGATTGGGCTTGGGGGTGAGTCAATGGGGGGACGAGGGTGGCAATAATCGCACGAGGGGAAGGGGATCAACTTATTGCACTATAATAAAGAGGACTGCTGTCGAGCGGAAGGAAACTGGATTGCAACAAGGGCTTCCATTTCACTTCCCTCCTCTCTTGTTGCGAGAAGATTGTTGTTGAAACCAAAAAACTGTAATCGGCAAGACCAAGGATTAGCTGGGATTCCGGTACTCTGTCACTGGAAAAAGAGCTCAGATTAAATTTTGAAAGGTGGGGACAGGACTAGAAAGAAATACAAAGATCTTGAGCAGTTTTTTCACCGATAATCGTCCTCTACCAATCACCTTCACTGTGTTTGGAGGATGTCTCATAATGGTGAGGTACTACAGAAGACAGGCTTGAAGTTAGCACCCTCTGTTCTACAGAAAGAGGAAAATCAAACCACATAGCAGGAGGACTTTGAAGACCGCTGGCTATTGATTCAAAATGTATTAGAAGAGCTGGTCACTGGAGATGTCAACACCACAAGCCAATTTAAAAAACAAAATGTAGATAAGATATTCTCTCTCTTGCTCAATCGCTCTCTCTCTCTCTCTCTCTCTTCCATCTCTCTTGCTCTCTCGCTCTCTCTCTCCACAAGGTGTATTATACTAGATTCACGAGATGCTCTACTAAAGTTATACAGGATTTGAGAGAGAATTGGGGTGGGGGGGGGGGGGGGGGGGGGGTTGGTGAAAAGCATTCTGAAATATTTCTGAGGTAGTTGCTTCACTTTAAGTAACGATAAATATTGAACTTCTAAAAGAATTATTCTGGTTGTGTTTTTTTTTTTTTTTTTTTTTTTTTAAATACAAAGTAATATTTTTCATACGTCTGACGTACACTTGTTTCATTTTAATTTTTTTTTTTTTTAATTGCTGCAACTTTAAGATACATCTACAGTATTCATGTCAAGATATTTAAGAAAAAAATAGCTGAAAAAGATCTATTACCCTGAATTATTATTATTTAATCTTTTTTTTTTTTTTTTTTTTTTTTGATGATCAGACGCTTCTGAAGAAAGATTGTTGAATAAAGACAATTTCACACACACACACACACACACGGGGAGGGGGAGATTACAAAGAAGCAGCGGTGAGCTGACACGTAGATTTGGAAGATTTGATTACTGTTATTTATATACGTTGCAGCCATGGAAATGGGCAAATTTGTTTAAAAAAAATTAATAAAAAAAGAAAAATAAATTGTAATTATAAAATGTCAAAAGCTGTTTGTGTGTTCTTGCAGTAATGTTTCACTGTCTTCCTTTTCACTGCTAACCTTTCTGTGGAGTGATTTGACAAACAGGTTGATGGAGTATGTGTATATATATGTGTATATATATATATATATATATGTGTGTATATATATATATATATATATATATATATATATATATATATATATATATATATATATATATATATATATATATATATATATATATATATATATATATATATATATATATATATATATATATATATATTACTGCAGTAGCACTCTTTCACCTGTAGGGGCTGAAGCTTTCGGTGTTGCGGCCTCAAGGATAGGGCTTCCCAACCCTGGTCCCGGGACCCCCTGTGTCTGCTGGTTTTCATTCAAACTTCGCTCTTAATCAACTGAACCCTTAATTGAACTTATAATTTGCTTAATTAGACCTTTTTAGTAGTCCTAAGATCTCAAACGGTTGGAGATTAAACATTTTATAAGTAACTTGAACTCTGCAACTTTTTAGGAAATGTCAACTATTAAAAAGGTCTAATTAAGCTGGCCCTCTGTTGAAACTCAAAGTGCTTGCTAATGAAATCCGCATCACACTTTAGTCCTGGTTTTGCTTGGAGAACATCCTTCAAATCCTGCACGTTACCTGGACTTATCTGAGACTTTGTGTAGTTGCATAGTAAAGCAAGTTCAGATGCACCATCTGTAGTAGCAATGTATAGGCAGCTTGGTTACCCCGGTTACAAAACTACAGAACTGACAGGTGCATCCGTTTCGACTTCTAAAACTGAAGAAAACAAGACGCCCTGTCCATCCATAGAGCGTGTGCTGAGGGGATGCCTGCTGCCCGGATCAGACTACAGCCCCCTGTAGCACTTGAATCATCACTTCTTCTCTCTGTACCCCCTGGCTGTGACTGTCAATCCTGGCAGTGGCTGCATGGTGCTTTCACAGCACGCTTGTGCAGATTACATCCCTGCCTGCCAGCCCTTCCCGTCCCATATCAATTCTACTTGTCTAGCCTGCTCCGTGTACAGAGCAGAGAATAGCCGCTGCAAACCCTGCCAGCATAACTCCCCTAACCAGAGCCCTTTCTGAGTACATTCCAGTGCTCCCATGTGTTAGCTGTGTGATTAATACCATGCTGTCTCAGTCCTGAAGTCTTTCTACCAACCCACTTCTCCAGTCTAACACAAATGAGAGTCGATGTTAGCCTTGGGAGGATTCCTAGAACTGTCTGTTGCACTCTTCTTCGACTCCATTTCTCTGTTTATGGATGAAAATTGGCAAAAATATATGCTAATATAGTCCTGCCTGGAGGCCTTAATGTGCAAACTAAGAGCTTAGAGTGATTCTGATCTGATCGAAGCACCTAAACATCTCGCATTAATGTGTCTTCAAACATTTTAATGGACTATAACTGGAATATATTAAGGGGGAAAAAAACATTTCATGTACCTTGTAAAAAACACTTGGAGAACTTACTGTCCTGCTGCATTGAAACATGATTTTTGCTTCACCAAAAATCGTAACTGTTATACGGAAGCCATGTGAGGCTTCTCTAGGCAGCTGAGTTTAGATTGCTTGGTGTTTTTAAACTGGGTGCCTGGGTGCAGGAAGCAGGTTGCTATCGCGCACTGTCCTGGGCTCATGGCGGCCCTGATTAGGAGATGGGTGACCGATGGAGCTGCAGACGTTGGAGTTGGGGGGATGGTGAGCCTGGTGCGGACTAAATATCAACACGCGTTGTTTTCTTGAAGCCTCTCGATGGCTCACTTTGCTGCCCAGTGTTGGTAGTGGCTGGCCCATCTATCCTCCCATGTTCCAGGAATTCTTGCAAATATACTCTTGCGTTCCTATGTGCTGGGGATCAGCCCCAGAGAGATAAAGCCATGCCAGTACAATGTGAGTCACTGATTCTATTCACCAATTACACAACCCTATGAACAAAGGAGTAAAGTCTTTGCAAAGTATCCATAACATGGCGGGGTGGCTGGCTCCACTGCTGGAGTCGGGCTAATCAGGAATCATGGTTCTTTTCCCAAGATGTATTCGCATATAGTTAGATTAGTTTCGTAAACAGGGCCACTAAGCTTCGTCTGTCTCTACAGACTACCTAATGTTACCTACCCCCATAAGTGCAACTGCATTGAAGCCAGCCTAGCAGCACACATTCGTGCATTTCAATTCATTAGTTACTCCTTTATGACTAATATCTGTGTCTGTCTCCTTGGGGTATACCAGTAAATATTAATACAGTAGGTGACAGCCATTTGTGATCATTACATCTCACAGAGAGGAAATGTGCATGCTGTGCGTTGGCAAAGCTGGCTGGTTCTCCGGTTGCTGGCTGTCTCTTTGATGAATACCAAGTGGCAAGGATGTCTGGAACAGAGCTCAACCAGCAGCCCCCGTTGATTTGCAAGGTCTTCTTCGGCTGGGAAGTGCTTTCTGCGGAGTCACCAATATGCTCCTTAATCATCGCTCTTCTGCAAGCGAATACTATATTATAATCATATAACGTGCTGTCAGCTTCCCTTCCAAGAAACAAACCTCTGCAGTCACATTGCACACTGTCATCTTATCTGCCGGTGCAGAACAATATTCTTTCCATTCAATTGTTCGCTACTAATTGACTAGCTCGCCAATTTCTATTTTCTGTTTGTGCAATATTTACTGCATGCTCAGTGTAGTTTTGAACATGTTGTTTTTCTTTTTATGCAGTTTTAGTGGGTTGCGGTAGTTCGAGCAATGATTCCAATGCACTGTTAAAGCTGCACAGGGAGGCAGGTAGATGATTTAATGTGACAGAAGCAGGGAGTGGGTTCCAGGACAAGGTAGCATGCAGCAGCAATAGGGATTAGGGTATTAATACTGTTCCCTGGAGCTGTTCCTCAGATGACCCCCCTTTCCCAGCCTCTCTCTCTGTCTCTGCCACTCTGTTTCTGTCTTAGCCCCCCTCGCTGTCTCTGCGACACTTGTCCTCGAGCCACCATCAGCCAGTGCTGACAGATTGGGTCACTCCAGCCCTCCTGGTCAGACAGCAGAACGCTGCTCCTCTGGTATAAGGGCTCTGACTAATACCTTAATGCTGCCCAGTACTATTTCTACAGGCTTGTATTGTTAGTGTCTCTCAGGAGGGGAATACCAACCCATTTGCAACAGTCTGTTTGGTGTGTTTATAGCTACACAGAAACCTGGAGATCATGTTATTGAATCTTATTCAGCCCATGACAATTCATAAAGACGCAAAGACAATGTGCACGAAACAACATAAGAATGGATCTCATCCAGACCTGTCTTTGGGGCATAGCTTTGTGTCTATTACATCAGGTCCATTTCAACAATAAACTATATATGTGTTTATTTGAACTGTGGTAAGTATGTGTTATTTTCATATGCTCAGATAATATTACAATAGAATTACTTATCAGAACCCACATCAGAACATTCTACCATTAAGGAATTCTATAAAGATGCTAGAGAACAGAGCCCATAGTTAAATACAGTGTGTATTTTTGAAGCAACTAATTTTGAGAAAGGCATGTTGAGTTGTGATAAACAGCTTCCCTCCCTCCCACGCATCCCCTGCAATTAAAAACACTTCAACTACCCCCAACCCCCAAAAGAAAAACAAGCTGTGTCACACTCCCCTGGTCCCTACGCCCCCAAGTCTCTGTGTGTGTGTGTGTGTGTCTCTGTGTGTGTGTGTGTGTGTGGGGGTGGGGGGGGTGGGGGGGGGGGGGGGGGGGGGGGGGGGGGGGGTGGGCCTCGTCTCATAGATTACCTTATCTAGTCTATGCATTCACACATCTCCCCAACCCCACCCCTCTCTGTTATCTCCTCCTTCACTGAAGTGACAACAAGCTGTAAGACACACACACACACACACACACACACACACACACGATCTCTCATATATTGGTGTAGCAGGAAAATGTCCTGGCAGTGTATGTATGTGTAGTGCAGTGGTATTTTTGTTGTGTGTTGCTTCTTTGACTGTAACTTCTTCTTCAACACCAGCCAGACCCTTGAAGTAATGAAATCTCACACAGCAGCAACGCAGTTCACAAACCCAGCCTATTTATTAATAGAAAACAATATCAAAACAAACGTGTCCAGGTTGTTAAAAGAAGCAGTATGCTGAATAACTAGCTGCAGGTGAGGGCCAGTGCTGGAGTGACAGGTCATGCCTCTGCCTCCAGATCTATATGTTATATTTGAATTCCCTCAAGGCAACATACTGCATGCTGCCTGATTGGCAGTGTATGAATTCCAGGTGCAACGTGAATCATTTTCTGCTTTACAGTTGTTACGATTAGATACAATCTGGTTTGAATGCACAGTACAGGGATCTGGCTGCTGCCAAGAGGTGCTTTGCATAAAAAAAGAGAAAGGGCTTCTGGGCTTCAACTTCCCCATCGGATATGAGGCACCCACCTCTCTTTTTTTTTATGCAAAGTGGTTTTGGCGTCACCCAGACTGTCAAAAAAAAGATGCATTTGTAAGCAAAACACACATCCATCGACCCCCATTAACTGAACCACTAACTAGCAGCTAAATATAACTAATCACAGGCTGCAGGGATGTTAATTAGCCCCTGGGTGATACATCTGCTCACAGCTTCTTTTCTTTCTAACGAGGAGTAAGTTTGTCACAGTCCCTCCACAACCTGTGTGAACACCAGGGCCAAACCACCCTTCAAGTAGGGTCACAAGCCAAGATTGACAACTTGGCAAAGCCAGGACACAAACTTGCGCTTTCCTGACTGCATGACTCGCCCTGTATAGTCCTTTAAGAACATTTACCCTGCAGGCACAAAGTGTGTCTCATGCTGAAACCTTTCTTAATGTCTGTGCTGTTTTAGCGCTGGAGTTGTCGCTGTGTGATGTGTAAACACAAGCGTGGGGTAGAGCCTCTCCCCCCCTGCCCGCTGGCATGAAACTCCAGTCCAGGTTTACACTGGAAACAGCAGTGCTGAGTGGAGGTGACAGGTAAGCAGAGGGTTGTCAGCATTGATGGGAATCAATCAAACACACACACAGCATATTTCAATGTGTCAAGGATCCCCTCCAAGCAACTGACATCGAAATAAGACCCGCACTTCCCTCTAGAATACACAGCTTGCTCTTCAGTTGAACAGCAAGGTGTTCCCTTTCAGCTGTGAGGTTGACACACCCGAAAGAAAGAAAGAAAATCACTGATCCAGAGCAGGCCTGGAAGAGCTAGCTAAGGTCAAGCAGAACCATCAGCGCACTTTCCTGGACAGCATCTCCATGGCAACATGCTAGGCCATGGCAACCAACTCCATGTCTTTACTAGTCTACCCTATTAGCACCACCAAAATACTTGTGTTTTTCTACGTGCTTTGTTTTTGTTTTCAATGTGTATGCTACCTGCTCTGTTGTTTTTTGTTTCCATGTTGTATATAGACTACTCTGTGCATTTACTATGTTAGTCTACAAACACCAGCCCTGCCCTAGTATTGCTTGTATTGTAAATAATAACCCTGAATTCATTCAGAATGAGATCTCTGTAGTGCCATCAACACTGCTCCAGGTTTTATTATTGTGGCCAGTTGTCAGCACACTGACATTCTCCTCTTTCACTTGGTGCAAGCTGGTCTCTTGTGCACACAGTTCAAACAAGACACAGTCTCAGACATGCAATGCACTGGGAAACACGGGATACATGATTGAATTAACTGATGCTTGCTGCAGTTCTACTGATCCTGGGCCAAACAGTTTAATCATCCCACACAATGTTGTATACTACACCTAGCAATGCTGAGCCTCAATCTTTGAACTGGTCAATTGACTCATTGAATGATTGATAGACTGAGCAAAAGGTATCAACCTGTAAACCTAGTTTGCTTTGCAGAGCCTCTTATCATTTTTCTTTTTCTAAAAAAAATGTGTTTAAAAGAGAAAGAAAGATAAATACAAGTGCAAGGAAAATGAGACCGTTGCTGTTTGCATGAGGCATGTAGTGTCATGTTGAAGAAGGGGCAGGCCTGCCTTTGTGTGCACAGGTGCATTCTATTGGTCTCCGAGTGCTGCTTATTAAATGCCTGTGAAACTTACCTTTCTACACAACAATGACCTACTTCTGTGACTCACCAGTCTTACCACACTGCGGCCAGCCAGAGAGTCGGCTCCTGTTCTGTTTGCTGAGGACCAAGGGAATGCAACGGTTTTTATTCCCATGTATTAACATCCAAGGCATAATAATAATAATAATAATAATAATAATAATAATAATAATAATAATAATACAGATGTTGTTTTTTAATAAATGCTGAAGTGAGTCATCTCTAAGATGAAAAGTGGCAGTTTTGATGTCCCAGCTATTCTTGCAGTGCTGGTATATTAATAATAGGAATATAACAGAATGCATTGAAGGTTGGGTATATAGGGATCAGAGTGATGTAAGCTTCCCTCTGGTGCCCTGTGGGTGCACTTCCCCTACAGCGCTTAGCTCCTCACCTCACCTGGTGCCTTTGTTGTCTGTTTGCAGAGCCCCACCCCTTCCCTCTCGCTCTCTCTCCCCCGGGGTGTCTTTGTCTGGCCTGCCTGCCTCAGTTTACCCTAGGTGGGGAGCACATAGACTGTCTGACTGTCTGAGTCCTTGTTTGGAGAAGAGGGGGGGTGGGGGGGGGGTGGGGTGGGGTGGGGTGGGGTTAGGAGGGGTGTACACAAAAGCCACACAAATATACAAATACCATACAAATATCATACAAAACTATACTCATTGTAACAGCTTCGTTTCCTTTGTTGAAGGTCGCTCTTTTGTTTTGCTTGTAGCTTCTAGCTTGTTTAACTAACAGTTTGCATGTCCAGCAATGCTCAGGGCAGTCCAGTGCTAATGCTCAGCTCTGATTCTGAGGCCACTTCAGTAACTCTATGGAAGTCTATTTTGAATTGCAGGAGGGCCAGTGTCTGTTTATTTTATCTGCCCGCCGCCTGTCTCTGAGAGAGAGTGCTTGCATTCCCCAGCTCTCTGATAGGGACAGATAGAGATACGAGGGGCAAAAGTAAAAATAAAAAACCTATGCCACATCTCCTGATTATTACAAACCTGGATGAAATTCCCCTTTGGAGAGCAAAACACATCTTGTATCTGTCAGACATCTCCAAAATATCAAATTCATTTGCACATTGTGTTGAATGCTCCTGGAGGATCCACATAGAGAATGATATTTTAATTGCCCCACTTGGGGACTGACTAGAAATGCTGCACTCTGAAAATGTCTTTGAGGTCTGGATTGAGTTCAATAGCTGGGCTAGACCTGTGTATCAAGGGTAGGTTTAGTTGTGTGGGTAGATGCTCCTAGAAGTGAGGATATTTCTGCAGCATTTGGCCTCAAATAAAGCATCAATGTGCAATTGATATACCATATTTCTTATAAAGGTTTCCCACAGTAAAAGCTTAGCAAAGAGTAATGAAGCACGGTGAAAGAATTGGTAAGCAAAGACCAGCGAGGTATGGTAAAGCACATGGTTAATCATGGTAAACTATGGTAAATGCATAGTATGGCCACGGGGAACAGCATTGGCAAAAGCACAGTGCAGAAATACCAGAATAAACTTTTATAAGAGGTTCTGCAAGTATTATACAGTATTCTGGCTTCTTCCTTAAACTCTAAATGAAGCAGCATGATTACGGGTTTCTTTGTGAGATTGTAGTTCTGGTGACTGATAGGCCTTCATTAAAGGGTTAACTCCACCGTGCAGTGCAGAACAGGCTGGAAAATGTTTCTCGGGGGGAGGTTCGGCAGTGGTCTATTCCCAACACTTCAACATAAAAACCCAAGAGATAGCGAGTGTTAGCTATGAGAACGCCATCTATTGTAGAGAGCACTTTATAGGCACCCCACAGCCTGGCTTTAAGACAATAAAGGTCTGAGAGGTTTGACAGGCTCATCATGAGCAGTTAGCTGGTATTTTACTGCTGGAGGACCTTATAAAGAAATCTATTAACAACCCACAGGAACCTGTACGTTACCATGCAGCACAGTACTGGTTTACAGGGTAATAGACACCTGCCTAAATATGTAACATTCAAATGCAGCGTTTGGTTTGTAATGCTCAGAAAGCCTCAGTAAAGAGGTGGCCACAGCTAATTCTGCCCCAGCGATTAGATAAAAAGTAGGTTTCTGAGTGTGGCTCTCCTGCTGGGCGTCTGGCTCAGAGCAGACAGGTCCTGGTCAGCGTTACCCCCTGCTACTATTCCAGTGCTCAGTCCTTCTTGCTAATCTTTTTTTAAAGTTCCGAAGCTAAAAATACAATAGTATATAGTGTGTCTATCAGTAAGGAATGGAGAATTGGCTGCTTGATGTTTTACTCTTAAACAAACACAAACAGTATTTGATTAAGTACCTAAATCTACCAATCTGTTTGACAATGCACAGGTGGTGCATCTGTATATAAACCCTACAGGGGGCCTGCTTGCAAGCTTCTAGAAGAGAGAGTCTCTCATTGGCAGGTTTCAGTTCTCCAATCAGGCAGAAATGAGAAGTGAGTGTGACAGACAGAAGTGAGAGCCTCCTCGCTGCTCTGCATGAACACTCTGGGCTGGGGTCTGCTCCCCCCCGAGCGAGGCTTACCTCCACAAACAGTGCGTGCAATAGCTGTAGAGGCACCATGGGACTATTCTTAATATACGCCTATCAAACATATAAGGTGTGCTTGCTAAGGTTTTGAAATCCTTACCTCTGCCATTGTCACTGCTCCCCTTGTCATTGCGTTCTCCCTGCCCATCACATCTCAGTATCTCTGCTGAAACCCTAACCTGGATTCAGCTGAGTTATGGGTGGTGTGGCATTTCCTAACTCAGGTGGGTTCAAGCTGCACCACTGAATTTAATTGATTTTTTTTTCTAAGGACTTTCCTGTCTTCTGTGAGAAAGCTCCTAACACAGTAAAGTGGCGGACATATAAAAACTACCATCAACATGGAGCAACCAAGAATGAATCACAACGGACAGAAGGAGTGGAGTGTTTGGCGATACAGTAAGCGTGGTCAATAAATCATGCCTGGTGGAAATCGCCAGCACGACAGAGTTAAACAGCCCCTATAAAGTTCAGAGGCTCTTAAATGCAACTCAGTTGTGCTGCGTTTCTATAGCTGCAGCCCAGCCCAGGGTGCAGGGTGTGTTCTGCCCGCTCCCGCGCTGCCTGACTGAACAAACTAACGGTGGCCACAGAACCCACACGCGCTCGCAACGTTGCTGCAGGCAGCGCACTTTGATCCCCGGCTGTAGCGTCTGATTACATGAGAGCTTTCACAACGCAGGTCTGAGAGCAACAGCCAGCCAGCAATGGGCTTGAACCGTTCTGCTCTGCAAAGAAAGATATACAACAGCATAGCAGGTGTTAATGACTCTCTTTAATGACTCTGAACACACTCTCTGGAGAGGCAATAGACTGGCCTGAGTGATCCCAGTGCTTCCCAGAGGTTAGGCTGTAGTTTAACTGCACCATGGCAGTGCAGATTATGACAATGCAGAGTGGTTACAATGATTATTCAGTTCAGTTATGAGTCTACCTCTCATAAGATCTCAAACGGCAGTAAATGAACAGCAGTTACAGAACCGATAAGCTCTTGGCCACTTCACTCTGCTGTTGTGGGAAAACTAGTCTCTGCAGAGCAGTGAAACCAGGCAGGTGTAGAAACCAAATGATGGACAAAGAGAGAGTAGGGCTCGGGTCATACCGGCGTCTACTACAGGATGAAGGCTGGACGCAAACCAGCAGCCATGCACATCATAAACACACATCTTAACTGCTATGCAAAAGAGCCGGGCCCATCTGCAGGTGTGCTGATAACCTTTTAAGCAAGCTGCAAGCAAGCTTGTGTGTGCGAGTCAGAGGGGTACAGGATTAGCTGTGATTTCTAACAGTGATGGGGTGTGTGGCATGCCAGGCTGCGGGCAGCGTCTTCATTTCACAGCTAAAAGAGGTGTAACAATGAGTGTCTAGAAAGCAGAGTGCAGCTGTATTGGCCCCTGTCTAATCTAAGTGATTACAGTATGGAAGGTACTGTGTGTACTGTCCAGCGGGGCCTCTCTCCTTGCGCAGGAGTCCGTACTCTGTATGATACCCAGTCAATGGCAATGACGTTTGCAAGAGTCAGGGATAAACGCGGGGGCTGTTACTGTAATCCTTTTATTTTTTATTTTAGATTTGCATTTCTTTTTTTATTACGCAAGCTGGTCAAGCCCAAAATACAGCAGCTTATTTCCAAAGACAAACTAATCCAGCCCTCACTGAATAAAACATCTCTATGGTTTTCACACACACACACACACACACACACACACACTGACTCTACAGCAGTTCAGCATATTATTTGTTTGAAAATGTTGGCATGGCAAGTATATTAAGAATGGCAATGGTAGCCTCTGATCGCCTCTATAGGCATGCGCTATGACTGTGTGTGTGTGTGTGTGGGGGGGGGTCTGTATGCACACACCATTCTTATCAGCATTGCTTTGATTGCTGCCTCTCTGCAAGCACGGCCTCCCAATCGCTTTGACCTTTACTCCCCAACATTCTGAGCAACAAAAACAGGTTCCCAGCATGCTGTGCTGCTCGGTCAGGGTGACACCTCAGCACTGTGAGTGAAGAAACCCCTGGGCTTACCTCTGAATCAGGCAGTACTTAATGTTAAAGGCTGAAATTATACTGGAAATACAAGGTATACAGTTACAGTAATGTATGGAACAGAAGGGTACAGACTGAGGGAGAGTTAGGGGCTCTGTTTTACAAGGACACACAGAAGGGTACAGACTGAGGGAGAGTTAGGGACTCTGTTTTACAAGGACATACAGAAGGGTACAGACTGAGGGAGAGTTAGGGGATCTGTTTTACAGGACACACAGAAGGGTACAGATTGGGGGAGAGTTGGGGGCTTGTTGTAGGGGTACAGATTGAGGGAGGGAGATTAAGATTAAGGGTGTTTTGTAATGCTGTTGGTTGCTGCTGTGTTTACTGAAACAATGCAGTTATGAATTAAATATGAAACTACGAGACGTGTTTTGCTTTGACAAGAATAGTAATGATGCAGCGTCGTCATGTGATTTGGTTTTGGAAAACTTAGGGCTCTTTGCAGCTCTGGTGTTGTTTACACTGTATTGTTTCTTACACTGCTATCTAATCAGATACGAATTCCCCATCGCTAACATTTACATGTGGCTTATGGCATTGTGCTCCAAGTTTACACTGGAGCTGTTGATGTTATCAGGTCCTGTAGCAACACTAACTGCAAGACAGCGCTAACCTGCTCCACTGCCTGCCCATGCATACATACATCTATACAGACAGACAGACAGACAGACACACACACACACACACACACGCACACGCACACGCACACGCACACGCACACACACACACACACACACACACGCACACACACACGCACACACACGCACACGCACACACACGCACGCACACACACATGCACGCGCACACGCACACACATACAATTCTGATTGATGGCTCCCGTTCGGACGCAGTGTTCCTTGATTGTCCAGTTGCAGTCTGTACCCCTTTCAAACTCAGCACTGCCTCAGAAAGGCCCCCTGTCCATACGTGCCAGCAGGCTCTGGTGATTCAGCAGGGAGCTAGGAGATGTGTGACAGGGAGTGAGCTGTGTGATTAGACCTTGCTGTTTGTCTCTGTCTCTCTCCCTCAGCGGAGGTGTTTGCTGTGACACCCTCAACCTCCCTCCCGGAGCTCCAGCTGTCAGGATCTCAACACGAAATCTCTTATTTATTTCTAAGAACCTTCCATAAAGCTGTTCGGAGTTCACAAGCAACCAAGCAGCCAGCAGTTATCTCATCCCTCGTATTAAACCCTTTTTAGGATTCATCTAGCCACTGGGATAGGCTAAGCATGGACAGATATGTAGAGCCACGCTCTCCACAACCAGAAGACACTCACCAGAGCACTAGAAGTGCTAAGAGTCCCCAGACAGACTGCAGTGTTGTAAGGGGAGGAGTGTAAGAGAAACAACTAGATACCCTGAAAAAATGAGTTAACCTGAAGCAAAATAAAGAGAACTATAACAGAACATAAAAGCAACTGCATTTGCATCTCCCTGAAAACCCCCAGGTTCAGGACAATAACTTCAACTGCAAGGCAAATTGCAGGCAAATGAATTCTAGCCTGGGGATGTGAGCTAGGGGAGGAGTAAGATAGAAAAGATAAAACAATAAATGGGTAAGAAAAAGCGAATAGAGATTTAAAAAAAAAAAAGATCACAAATTAAAAGAGATTAAAAAAAGCAAGTTTGAATGTCAGGGCAGCAAAAGAAGGATAACTAATGTCTTGTTCGGTTCAAGAAATGCATTGACGTGCCTCTAGTCTGCTACATGCAATTACATTGGGTCAATTACAGTTATAATTAAAAGTGCAATTACAAACGTAATTCTAATTACAAATAACCACAGGTACTGTACAAATACAGAAACGGGCTATGGAGGGTGGAAATTTGCTTAATTAAAAACAAGGTTAAAAAATAAGTAAATCTTCTCCGTGATTTGCATAACAACATTTTCGCAGCCGTTAATGCTTCCTGTTCACCTTTTTGTGTAAATTCAGTGAGGAGTGCTTCTATTAAAGATCTTTGATGTTAAAAAGAGTTCCCGTGTAAGAGAACGAAAAAGAGACAGCCAGGGTCAGAAGTCACACACCTAGGGTTTATTCAAAACCAAGCAGTACTTTTTCTTTGAAGAGGGTGGATTTGTGAAGAAGATCTGAGTCGGGCTGCCTGCACTTGAATCAGCTTGCTTTTGATGATGATAAACTGACAAAAACCGAGCAGTGTGGTTACCAGGAGATAACTGGGCCATGCTGCGCAGCATCAACGGTCACGGCAGAGACTTTACAAAGTGAGGAGCGCGGTGTTCTCTTCCATTACTCCCCAGCAAAGAGGTTTTATAAGCTGTTGCACCCCCGTCCATGAAGCTCCAGTTAAACCGGCTTGAAAGGAGTCAATAAACTGGTCTTTCAGAGAAATGCAATCCCATTTGAAAGTTTACTGTGGTACACTACCTCACAGTGAAAGAATGCTGAAGTGTAGTAAAGCCACAACCAATACATGATCAGTTGTCATCATTGCGGTGGTGCAGTACTAGTGAGCATGTCCCTGACAATGATCCGGCTGCTGTCCCACGTAAAATTTTATTAATGATAACCATATATACGTAATTGTGCTTACACACACAAGTACCCTTTTTCGGCGGAGTGGGGGGGGGGGGGGGCGGGCAGGGCAGGGCCCGGGCAGTCCCGTCCCGGGGTGGAGGGAAGTGGAGGTCGACAGAGGGGGTGCAAGGTGACCTCCTGTCATTCCACGTCGGAGAGCCGGAGGGCCAAACCACTAAACGGACGAAACAGAAAGCAGAGGTCATCGTGGTCGAGTAGCACCAGTCTCAAATTTGTTTTGTTCCCTCTAGGGACCTCCCTGTCTCCCTCCATTTCTCCTCTTCCGCACCCCCTCCCCCGGGGAGCGGGGGGTGGGGTGGGGGGGCGGTGTAATTCAGGTCATTAACTTGAACGTTCACCAACCAGGGGCTGCCTTGAGCAGAGTGCAGTTATAAAGCGATCTTTATATTGTGTACAGGTGATCTACCATGTGTTGTAATTAAGGACTTTACAAGCATGGGCTGCCAGATTACAACCAGGATTCAATTTAATTCAGGTTTGCGTGTAAATGTATATAGAAGAAGCACAAGGTGATAGATGTTGAAATACTGGCTCCCTCAGACAGTGCCCTCGATCAGCATGTTTTTAAAGCAGCTTCCTGACATTCCAGCAGGCTGATGCTCTCGTTAGCAGGAGAGAGGGGAGAGAGGGTCTGCTGGAGTAAGGAGGAGAAACCAGAGAGAGCGGAACAAAAACAGGGTCAGAGGGAGAAAGAGACGACGTGGAGCGGAAGGCCCCATTTCGTTTGGATGTCGGCCTTCTTGAATAACGACATTTAGATGCTTTGACGTGGCAAATATGTAAAGCATAGAGGTCACTGTGTGTGCGTGTGAGAGAGAGAGAGAGAGAGAGAGAGAGAGTGAGAGAGTGAGAGAGAGAGAGAAGGGAGGTGGGGTGGGTCACAGTGCTCCATTCTCTTTTGTTCTGCCTGAGGAACTGAGCGTGCCCAGACTTGCCAGTAACCTCCCAGAGTGTACTGGGGCAGGAAGCAGGCTGTTGTTGCGCAAGTCCGCTACTCGCTTCCGCCAGAAAGAGGTCCGGGGGAATCCAGCATCCCCGTGCAGTCCCGTCCCAGCCTGTCACTGTACCAGGACCCCAAGTTCACTGCCGAAATGATCCGGGTCTGAACTAGTGCCTGCCTTGCATACAGACAAGCAAAGCAGCTATCACTTCAACACTGGGAGGAGCTGATGTCTGTTATCTGCTGCTCCTCTGTAGCTGCTGCTCTGTTTTCCAGTTTTTCACAAGAGCCGCCCTACACAGAGTCAGAAAAACACACAGGCCATGCACATTGTAGAGACAGTCAATCAATAAGAATATGAGGAACTCTGTATGTTTCTTCGTTGACACAATCTTTGCGTTAATATGCAGTGTGGGATGCGCGGTTTAACTTCTTTCTGTTAGTTCACTGCTGCCCCCCGGTGG
>NC_054592.1:227197-252197 GCF_017654505.1 Polyodon spathula
GACTATAGACACACACTGTATATTTTTACATCCAGGCTACCAAATAAACACTAGCAGTTCAGCATAAACTTAGTATTTTCTGTGACTGATTTATTTAAAAATGTGTACTCACTACATTGCAGCAAGATGATTTTAACAATCCTGACACTTACCACTATACAACAGTTCTGTATTTGATATGCTTTCTTACTTGTACTAAATGTGGATCCCTTTCTGTCCTCTAGGAATCGCTGGATGTTTTGCTGGAATACCCCTTCTTTGTGCCCAATAGGGGCTGGTCATCCTGCTGCCCTAAGAGGACGGCTCAGATCTACGGGCTCCTCTGCTCCCAGCTCTCAGTGGGGGACGTCTGTCTGGCACTCACCCCAGAGAGCAACCTTCGGAGAGTGGGGAGCACAGAGCCCACCTCAGTGCCACAGGGCTGCTCCAGAGAGCCCGGGACACAGACCAAGCCTGTGGGTGCAGCCTCCACCATCAGAGCAGCCAGCAAGCAACCCCCCAGCTCAGGAACTCCGTCCCGGTCACGGAGAAGACGATGGTCCGCTCCCGACCTCTGTGTTGTTACCAGGACTCTGCCGGGTGTACCTCACACACAGAGAGACCCAGATCAGTGGTAAGAGTTTGGAAATGCCAAAGAACTACACAGCGTTGCACAGAGATTCGTGACCCCGACCAAGGAAGAGTGCTCTCAGGAAACAGGGTCACAGCACTACCTTTTAGGAATACAAACGGAAGACGGTTGTTATCAAACTCTGACCTGACTGTGTCGGTAACTCAGTTGGATTGACTTTTGATCATCTGTCCCTATTTGGGGGGTTCGCAGTAAGGTGGGAAGGAAAGTGCTCAAAAGGCCACTTGCAAAACAGGCACACATTTCCCAGGAAACTCAGAACCATTTGGACATCCCTTACTTTTTAATACAACAGGCATTCATATATAAATTACAGCATAGTATTATTGACTGTTGTAAGGAAAAGCACATTTCAGCTGATGTGCCAGGATTAGATGTTGTAACAACTCTGGGAGGACATGAACATGACGAGATACTAAATCACTAAATATTCCAAGGCTAAACTGCAACACTGATTTTTCCTAAGAGGAATACAAACGGTTAATGTATGGTTGACTGTTAAAGAATCTCAGGTTTCTGTTTATTTCCAGCCTTTATCGGGTTTGTATCCTGTCTAAAAACAAGCAGTGGAAACGATCAAAGCAAAGACAGCAGTGACACTTTGATAGAGTTTCAAACAGAAAGGCAGGATGGGACCTGACTCGATTAACGGAAACATCAAAGCAAAGCGGCCTGGGATTCAATTCAGCTAACTGGCTTCACAGCAATAGGATTACACATTGTTCATTGCATGCATCTAATGTGGACCGAAACATTTCCCTGCACCTTGAAAGTTAGTCGAAGTGGGTCCAGAGATGAACCACGAATGTATTGTGAATTCAGGAATGAGGATTTCCAAAGGGATGAAGATCCAAGGCTCTTTTTTTATTTTGATTACTGTAAATATTGTTTTCTCATAATTTACTATAGTTCAAAAATATATATAGTTATAAAAAAAATTATATATATATACATACACACAATATATGTCTACAGTCATGTAGTATTTGATGGAAATAATAATAAAAAAAGCTTTCTAGATTTCTAAGAACGTGTGTGTAAGTTGCTGCTGCATGAACTCTCCTCCTGGAGAACAGTGAAGGATCTCTTGTGTCATGTGCTGGGTCTGTCCTGTCCTCACTGAAGTTACTCTGAAAGCCTCCCTGCAGAATTTCAAGATCCTGAGCAGGGATGCAGAGCTGTGTGGACAGGGACTCGCCATATAAATGTATGCGGCAATACCTCGATTCCACCACCAGAGGGCACATCCTCAACAGCTGCTGTTCAGTTCAATGACGTGCAAGGTCAGATTTCTACCACAGTGGGGCAGACGCGTTCTTTACAATGGCTTTGTTTAATTGACAACAATAACTAAACGCTAATATTAACAATGCAACACAACACTTGATTTCCAGTCAAGACGGACAATTATACACAGTGCTGTGCTAATCTCAGTTGTGCTGATGAAGAGCTGGACAACTTTCGAGATAACCCCAAGATGTAAATGATTCGCACAGAAACACAACGGATAAAAACTTTCACTGAACAGCAACTGATACAAACAAGCAAACAAACAGAGAGTTCCAATGAATGAAATTCAACAGCCACCAGTGATTAGGAGTTCAAAGATTCACTTTTATTTTTTCAAATTAAAAATACATTAAAAAAATGTAATGATTCATTATATGTGCCTGGCAAAGAGGAACTGCAATTCAGATTGCTTAAAACAAGTCAAACGAGAATAAGTTGCTTATTAAGGAACTCTGTAAACGTGTCATGATCTCACCCTAGTGAAAGGCTGCCTCTTCTTATACTCTATCCCTCTATCTCCCCCAGAGCAGACAATTGGTTCTGTTCACAGTAAAATAAAAAATAAAAATCAACATGAAAGCTATTAAAAGTTTTTTTTTAATCATTCAATTAATTAACCATCCCCTTATTTCAGTTCATATCTAATTACATTTCCTGGAGCGTGTGTAAAATCAAACATGAATTAGTCATAATAATCACTTTTAATTAAGGTTACCCACAAAGCAATGCATTCTGCTCATTCACAAGATCTCTGATAAAAAAATTAAAATCTCAATGCCTCTTCACAGTGCTTGGGTAAACTCATTGGTACACAAACACGGGAAAGAGAAAAAGACTGTTTTTCACATCTCAGGATATTCGTACAAGTAAAAAAATGAATCACAGTTATTTTTTCTTAAAAGCGTTAAGATGTTAGTTTGTAAGAATGTCGTCATTTTTCAGTTTCTCAAACCTACCTCCAAATCTATTGCTCATGCAGTTTCTGCAGTTACTATTAATACAGTGCCAAGCCAAATTTCAAATCGACACAAGAGCAGTACTCAGACTCAAATCTAAACTTAACTAGCCAATGCAGAATGCAGTCTATCCAGTCAGTTAAGGTACTACCCATCTACCGGGACACTCGTCAGCCTCGGTCCCATTATTTATTTGGGAAAAACTTTTTAAACTGCTGTACATACAAAAATATGTAGATCCTTCCTTAAAAAATGAATCATCCTAATGACTCCCATCAAGAAATATTGCATTCGATGAAAAGTAAATGTCTTTCAAAGTACAGACGCACACCATTGACCTCCACATGAGCAGACTGCTCCGAAGGGAGGCCAGTGTTCGGCTGTGGGTGGTGGGTTCTGTCTGCGAGAGCGCGGTGGGCTCTCACCAGTCCTGTGCTTGGGTGATGTAGCGTTGAGATGGAGGCGGGAGTCTTCAGCTGTACTGAGATGCTGGTGGAGGAGTCTTTTAGCTGTGCTGCTCTCCTCTCTCTCTCTCTCTCTCTCTCTCTCTCTCTCTCTCTCTCTCTCTCTCTCTCTCTCTCTGCAGGCTCACTCAGTACCAAGGCAGCTTCAGTTCAGCACTCATTATATTCAGTATCTGGTTCAATGAGACCAGTGCTCAAGGAGAATGGTAGCATCACTCACTGCACCGGGTACTTGGCGATGATGTGGGGCCTATCATCTGTGTTGGTCTTGGGTAACTGGAGGCTGTGCAGAGTCCTTGGACCAATCTGCTGGGCCTTCCTGTACAGCTCTCTGGCAAACAGGGGCTCGATCTAAAAACACAAAACAGAAAAAACAATGCAGCTCGTGAAGTAACGCCTTCAATCTGTGATTCTGTTTCTTTAAATATGACATGACGGTATTAGATTATTGCCTTTGAATTTCTTCTGTTGGTATTGGGCAAAGAAAGACTAAATTGTGATGGTTCCCCACTGAGGCAGTTAAACTGTGCAAAGCAATGTTACATGGGGCATATCACCACCATATATTGTGCATGTTTAGTTAAGCTGTTTATCTTCATCTAGAGTGCTATCTTCTCATGAAAGGGGCATCCAATCTGAATGAGCTAGCGCCCCACAGCATCACTGATTGTGCCCAGGCAGGTGGAGACACTCACGTGTGCAGTGATGAGTTTCTTGGACTTGTGTTGTGGCGGGTCAGGGAACTCCTCTCCGAAGCACAGGTCAATGTGGAAGCGGGGACACGGACGACCTTCTCGCATGTACAGCTCCAGCTCTGAGGACAGAGAGAGAGATTGAGAGAGACAGAGAGATAGAGGCAGAGACAGAGAGACAGAGTCAGAGAGAGATAGAGAGATAGAGATAGAGACTGAGAGAGATAGAGTCAGAGAGTGACAGAGTCAGAGAGATAGAGATTGAGAGAGATAGAGAGATAGACAAATATATAGAGAGAGGCAGAGAGAGAGATACAGTCAGAGATAGCCAGAGCAAGCCAGGGAGAGACAGAGAGATAGAGAGAGTCAGAGAGAGATAGAGATAGAGAGAGAGCCAGGGAGTCAGAGAGTCAGAGAGAGGTGTGTGGTCTGCAATGTAGAGCTAAGGGCTGCTGAGTTGTTTGTTTGTGTGGCACCTTTCTTTCTTTCTTTCTTTCTTTCTTTCTTTCTTTCTTTCTTTCTTTCTTTCTTTCTTTACAACCCACACAAAATACAATGAAAAAGCAGTGAAAAGAGATTCACGATCTGACAGTCAGAAGCAATACAAGGATCTGCCTCAGTTCACATCAATAAAACAGGCCTGTCTGAGTGCAAACTAACTCAGCCTGGCTGTGGTTCTGTGAGTCACTGTGCTACTGTGATACCTTGAAGGAAGAGCTGCATGTCCAGCAGTTTGCAGGTCTTGTCGCGCTCCAGTTTGTTGGGCTGGTTGCAGAACGGGGCAAGGGGCCCATCCCAGTAGACCCGGCCCTGGCAGAGGCGCTTGAGGAAGACCCCGTCTGGGGCCACCCACAGCAGGACACCCCTCTCCAGGTGGGGGAGCAGGCGGCTCATGGCCTCGACGACCCACTTGTCAGCCCCGGCTCTCTCCGGTGAGGGGAAGCGCAGCTGCTCCATGCTGGATGGGCCGTAGATGTGCTCGTTCTCCACGGGCACCGAGCCATGCAGGATCCGGCAGCCATCCATCGTGCTGGTCGTGAAGTTCTCTACCAGCGTGCCCTGGTAGTATAGGCACACGTTCACGCGGAAATCTGCAGGAAGCAACGTGCTCTTTAAAATCCACGCTCTCAGGACTGAACCAGCTAAGAAACTCATTAAAACAGAGGAAGTTTCGCTGTGTGTATCGCTCATCAGAGTGCTGGTCAGTGTACAGATAATGGCTCTAGAGGAAAACATTTGCCTGCTGACTTTTAAAAAAAAAAAGCTTTTTTGCTATGCTTTTACCACCATGGTATACCACAGTAAACATGTATAACAGCCTTATCATTGCCCAGGATGACTTCTACTTTTAGCTATGGTTTAACACGTGGTTCGATTCTCATACTTGTTCTATCTGATGTGAAGAAATGAAAACAAAAATATGAACTGCTGTAGAGATGATAGGAAATGCACTCTCCAACAAACACTACAGCTTTAGCTCAACTTTACTCCTGGTTAAAATATGATATGGACAAATGCAACCAATTCCAGGGAACGCTACACTCACATCCGTACCTGATATCTGGAGCTGTGTTGGGTAGGGGCGCGGTGCTGCCTGGAAGCTCTGGGCTTTCTCAGGTGCCTGGGTTCCAGGTGTTGTATATGTATAAAACGTTCCCTTCACATGTCTGTCTGTGGAGAGAACAGAGGCAAGCCTGCAGACAAGAAGCACCCTGGAATACAAGAGACTCCTATTGGACCAAGCAGTCGAAAAACAGGAAGCCACCAATCACTGGTACAGTATGCCAGAAGGAGGCTAATATTGATATACTGCAGGAAACAGACACCAAAAGCAAAAGAAGGAAGTAAAAGACTCTGAATATAGGAAGTGCCAGCAGAGACGGGAGCACCACAATCGAAGGCAGGTCCGCTCATTTTAGCTTTAGGAAGTGGAACAACGGGAAGCCCCAAGAGAGTAGTGGAACCCCTCTTTCTCAGCTGCAGGGAGGTTGTTAATAGAGTGTAACAGCCAGCCTTTTTCTGCTCCCCGGCACACAGAGGGAGGCTTAAACATTGAGACCCACAAAAGCTAAACCACACGATCAAGGGTAGGATTGCTAGCTAGCAGATTTGTATAGAGCCCCAAAGTCTTGCACCTTTACTGGTAAAGTCTATCATATAAGGCTGGGATCACTTACTATTGTCTGCAGGTTTGAGTGGGGCGGCAGCCTTGTACTGCATACTGGGCTTCTCAGTCACCTTCTCCCATTCACCATCAACCTGCATGGGGAACTGTAGGACGAATACACACACATACACACGTTACCACTTAAAGATACCAAAAGCACAAACCATAGTAGATGTAAGGGGCTGGATCAAGGGACAGTGGATTGTTCACAGGAAGAAGAAAGGTGGACAGGCGCAAGTGTTTCTTATTTCGTACCACCGGGCACATTTCAGCAGGCTCTATACTCTATACTGGACACTTGCCCCTCTTCAGAGGAAGTGTGAACAGATGAATGGGTGAAGGCTGGTGGGGAGGCAGGTGGATGGACTGCCGATGAAGAGAGGCCTGTTACCTGAGCCTGCAGAGCATGGGGACCCCTCTGGAGCGCGTGCTGGCTCCTGTTATAGATCCGCTGGGCTGGGGGCACTGGACTATCAGGTGGGTCTGAAGAGTGGGGAAACAACACAGGACAGAAACAGTGAGTGACTGCTGGTGCTGGACATCACACACCGAGACACAGAGCTTCATGACTGCCGTGAAGGAGCCCTGTAATAGTTAGGGGAGCTGCTGCTGGTGTGAGCTGGCACTCCAGAATATATCCAGAATATACAGCAAAAAGAAAAGTGGACTCTTCTACTTGCTATTCCTCAACCATTAATACTGTGATGTTTCTTTGGATGCTGTGGAGCGATGACACAAATTAAAAAGTGTTTTTTGCCTTCTGTTTACCACATATGTTTAACCCTATAACATAATTGCGTTTCTCTGGGTGAGTCATTTTAGACGAGCCAGTCTTATTCCCCCCACAGTGCAAAGCTCTCTTTCATCGGTCCTACCTGTCTTCTTCTCCCCCTCGTCCATGATCTCGTACACCTTGTACGGCTCGGAGATGTCCAGCTGGCTTCGCTCCGGAACCTCCTTGAAGTCGGTGCTCTTGTTCATTGCACAGCGAAGCCGTGTCTTCCAGGTAGAGGGGTCGGCCTTGTCCTTCCCTTCGCAGAATTTGCCCTTGTACACCGCCCAGGCCTGACACACAAACAGGGGAACTCTGTAGCACTCTTTCAAGATAGCTTAGCAAGCTAGAACTGTGCAGCATTCCTGCCCCTACTGAGATGGGTTTCACTGCATTTACTCTTTAAAGGGAAGAACTGGAGATACACTGAACTGCTTACATTTCCAAATAGGGCAAATGCTGAGTGTGTCGTGCAGCCAGGGCGCGTCAGTGCAAAACGACAGTCCAGTTAATTCCAAACCGAACCCATCACGCCGTAGAGGACTATGGAGGCATAAAAGCTGCTGCTGAATGCTGAAACCAGCAACTGCTGAAGAACAGCGAGTGCACAAGGGAACAACTACACTTTTACATAGCGGAAAGTTTAGGGTTTTTAATTCTATAACCGTGAATTCTGGTTGCAAATGTATGAACCGGCCTATACTGGATAAACGTTCTGTTTATCCATTATATTTATTATCCGCACGTGGAGTTTTATAGTTATTTTTCATTAAGTTATTTAACATTGACAGTAAGTATTGATGTTTGTTGTAATTGCACTATGCATTATAGAGAAAAAAAAAATACAAAGCCTATGATATATTTAAATGCATAATCGATGAATATTTCGTTTTTTTAAAAAAAAAAAAACACATTAAAAATGTTATTACAGTCTCTGACTCTCCCTAGCTATACAATATTTATTAACAGCTACGTTTCTGATTGGTTGTAATTTGTTTACACGCTCTTCACCTTTAAGTTATGAATATGATTAGATCGCTAAAAAATATAAACTGTACAGTGAAACGAAAAAAAAACAACAGCTTGGCTTTACGTGTGCAGGAGACACGCTATTTAACGCGGCTAAATAGCGGTGCTGAAGTTTGTGGAATTGCACGGGTATGTAAACGAAGGCAAAAACATACCTTGAACAGAGCGGCATCCTCGTCCTGGTTGTAGTCTTGTTTAGCTGCGTGTTTCCAAGGAATCCGAAACATGTTTTTTTCTTGGTTCTCCCAACTCAGCCCTGCATAATTACCGCTGTCTATCTGAGCAATCAGCCACTCTCGTAACCGCATGTTCCTGCAACGATCTCCCATCTCAAAAAAAAAAAAAAAACCCCAAAAACAATAGGCTACTTATAACAACACAAAAAAGACATCAACCCAACCCCCCGCTGAAACAAGGATTTATAACAACTGAAAAATGGAAAAAAAAAACTTGCAAGTAAATGATAGGCAATGTGCTGTGCACAGCCAGCCTTGCTTCAAATACCTCACAGCTTCAGTTAAAATAAACCTGTTGATTAGCCCAGAAAAAAAGTGATGCACAGAAATAAATGCTGGATTTGTTATATCCACGTGAAAGCTTGCACTGCTTTCTCAAAAACAGTCCCTCCAAAAAGCTGGATGTTTTACAAGCTCCAAAGTGAAATACGTTTTGAATCGAAAGTAAGAGTCAGAAGTATATAATACTTTCGGTTTCCCGTCGGTTTATTAAGGGCATGGCGTATTTCTCTACCCCACTTGTTCTTACAGTAATATAACGTCCCAGGCAGCTACCTGGGTTTTTTTTATATCGTGATGGTGAAAGAAGTGTGCAATATTATATTCATAATGATCCTGTTTCTGCTGTGTCCCACTGGCAAGGTGGCGATGTGTTTAAATGATTTCCTGGTTGGGGTAGGTCTCACAGCAAGGTTTGAGATCGTGCTGATAAGCCAGGTTTCAGCTGAGCCTATTCAGGGCTGTAGGGTTGGTTCAGATTCTAATAGAAATAAATCATTTTACATTACGCCTTTTTCCAGTGCCAAATGTGTACGTTTTGAAATAAGAAACATGAAAGGATTAAAGAAAAAAAAAAGTATTTATATCTGACAGACAGATGTCCTTCAAAAAAATGTCGGTACCAAGTCTTGTTAAAATCTAAGTCAGATGTTCATGTTTACTTCTGGTTCTGTCTCCTTCCTGCCTCAGCCACGTGTAGCAGGGTCCTAATTTGCATTTAAAAATACTGCATTTGAATTTCAGTATTGCGCATTGTTTTTAGAGGGGAGAGTAACCTTCGGGCAACAAGGATTCCTGAGAATGCTTACCTAAAGATCTGCTTTGATTTGCTGTGGTTTCTCTGTAAGTTTTGATTATGAAAGAGCTACAGGTTACTAGTCATTGAACAATTTTTACATTCCTGGAAACTCCCCTCCTTGTCTGCCATTGGCAGGCATTGTTATTTAACAATATGCAGAAGCTTATCATACTTAAAGTGTTATTAAGCCAGTATAGGACGTCCCACTGTTCCACCAGCACAGAACAGAGGGAACTCTAAACTACTGAAACTGTGAAAACGTTTGCAAACGTGACCCTGACCAGAGATGCAGACAAGCTTGAAATTCCCATCCAAAACCTCAACTTCAGCGACACCATGACTGCCAGAGTAGTGAAACGCTACTGAAGACGATTTCAATTCAACACGCCCCTTTCACGTGAGCCGTGGCTGTGTTTATCCTTCATGTACTGTGTAGCTCATTCAACAGAAATGATCCGACAAGCGCAGTGTCATTTGAACCCTACAGTGAGGTCTCCTGATTATACTGCTAGCTTCCCATCATCTTCTCCCTCATTAAACCAGAACAGCTACCCCCATTACTGCTGACCCAACAGTTACCCCTAAAACATGCCACAACTTTGCAACACAAGCATCTCTCAGGCTAGGCTAACAAAAACAGCACATACCGGTACTGGTTATTTGTTTTATTTTCAGCTCATAAGCCAGTTCCTAAGGGCTTCTACCAGCAACGCTCTTGCAAGCTCGATCGATGGAACTCGTGTCAGTTCAGAATGGAGTTTCAGCCTCTGTTGTAGTTGTAGTAAGAGGAGCTGTCCAGGGCAGAGTCTAGAAGCTGGGGAATTCCTGAGTGAGACACAGGAAGTGTTACCGCGGGGCGTTTCTAAGAAACGCAGAGTGAACCCCCCCCCCCCTCCAGCGGTCACAGCCATGCTTGATAATAAGCGTTGTGCTCCTCAACTTTCCCCTTCGCCAAGGCATATAAATCTTTCACTCCAATCTCCCAGTCACCTCTGTCTAGTAAATACAGTAGCTTTATTGCATGTGCTGATGTACAAACCATTTTACTGGTGTAGAAGCCTTTATAAAAAAGACAGTGGGACTGGCTATAGGCAGCTCATCCCTTCGCAGGCCTCACTCAAGCAGGAACTGCCAAATGCGGTGCTTTTAGGATTCAGACTCATTTCCACTGGCTACATTCAAACCAACAAGCTTGCTTCTGGCCCGAGCTGGATTCACAAACAGGAGGTGAAAGGCTTCTGGAATAGCCAACTGCGACACTCCACTGCCTAGCTAAGCTCTTCGTTCAAATTCTATTGACTTTCCACATATGACATGGTTGCCGTGCCAACGCACAGCACTTACAGTAGAGCCTGTTTTCCTGGAGTTGTGATGGTTTACCAGTCCACGAGGTCATGGTGGAGTAGTGGCTTTGTGTACCTTGGTGGCATGCGTCTGCCTGGAGCACAGTTATGTGGGTCAAGTTTCCCTCCTGGATACAGCTTTTAAACATACTAATGTGGGCATTAACCATGGTTTGAGTCTGAAACACAAAGACAGTGATGTGGTAGCAGTTACAACACACTGCTGATTACTAGCTCACCAGCTAATCATGAACCCTGTTCACAAAAGTGTTTTGGTTTTGTTATTTTGCTATCATGTAAGCTTTCCTTCCTTGCTTCAAACAATCATGATTTCTAAAGTATGGTATAAGAGGGCTGTGTGTTGGGGGAGGGAGGTGCGACAGGCGCTGTTTTTTCCATTCTTCAAAGGAGGGCATCCCCTTCATGAGTGACACAGTTTATAGAAAACGCAGTCATTTCATCTCAATCGCTGCTTCTTTTTCCATTGGGGGGGGATCAGTGATACGTTTGCTCCTGACCGCTAGGAAGTTTCCTTCCTTCAGCTCGGGGAGCCAGTGACAGACGCCCAGTACCTCGTTGCTTCCCCTGCATCGTTTTGACAAACCAAAAAATGACACCCAAGCATTCAAGCAATGCCTCACTGGAAATAAGACAGACTTGTAGATCTACTGTAGATCTGTCCACAGAGCTGTGGCACTGCAATGTTGCAGAGCTTAATCATAAATGGATTCCCTGTGCTTCTCTGTTATCTTTACATCGTTTTCACTGTTACAGTTTTTAGCGTGCTGCTACACGCTCATTCCAGCTCCGGCCTGTGCTCTCCTGCTCTGTGTGCAACTGTGCGGCGGGGCAGTGAAAGTGAAACTGTAAATACCTCTCAATGATCTTCACGCCCTTATCAACTCAGAAATACATAACTCGGCGTGGCTGAAGGGGCTCTAGATTGTCCCCAAGCTGTTTCTTATGAAGTATTTCAGTCACCAAGGTCTTTATTCATTTCGTTTCTTAGTATCTTACCTCACTATCTTACTTCCCCCCAGTAAGGCACACTATTTAAAGCGCAGGCATCTTCCTCAGACACGCTGGATTGTTGCACTGAACGAACGAGCTCACAGTGAAACGACATCTAGTGTTCAATGTCAGTACTGCAGGCTTCCACACGGACTACCGGAACTTGGCGGAAGAAAGTCACCTTTACAAAAATTCTATCTGTGTTCTATCTCTTTTAAAATCATTTTTGTGAATGAACAAATCCCAACCTTAGAGAGCCATCATAAGTGCAATTATTACACAATATTTACCTAAACAGCCTATTTACCTAAACCCATAGGCTTTTAAGATTAAGAGCTCTTTGGAAGAGAACACTGGAAAAAAATGAAGTACCTACAAGTACCTACATGTAGTAGCACTTGTTAAACACCAGAAGGAATCAAACAATACAAATCGTCCTTTGTTGAATAGAAGAATACAGTGCTGTACGTGGTGAAGGGTGATGAGTGGCAGTTTAAGAGCACATGGAGGAAATATAAAGCAAGTATAATGAAGATGACCAGTTTATTATATCCTAGATAGCTGACCATATTAGCAGTGCCCAGGCAGGCAGCAACTGCAAGGTGAAGGTCAACATTATTCCACCTCTCAGAGTGAAGTACTCAGTGAAGTTTTCATTGAGTTTGTATTTGGGTGCCTCGTTTTCTTCTAGCTTCTAAATGGCCTCTCTCCTTTGCAGAAATTAATTATTACTGAATTAATGAGGGCTGAAAGAGAACAGCTCTCTTGGTTTCATTTGGATCACTGTGTGAAAGTGTCTCGGTAAAAAAGTTGTTTTAGATTGAGAAAGAGCTTCAGTTCAGAATCCAAGCCTTCCCTCTGCTGCCCCAGAGAGACACTGAGAGACAAAGGAATTGGCAGATTAGCAATGAGCTCTCCTGCCAATGCTTTTCAATTAGCTTAGAAAGATGCACTGAAAATCTCTTTGAGCACAGAAATATGCAGCGTGGGTAGACAGTATATGAACACTACAGTTATTCCAGCTGCTTTCAACTATGCTGTTTTTTTTTTCACCCTGAAGGAGCTGTCTTTGCCAAATACTTTCCATAATCCCCTACCTGCTAACCTGGCACTAGTTTAATAAGTTGGACTGGGTGAAAACTCCCTAAAGGTATTGGCTTTCAGACTGCAGGGGGCTGCTGGGGGCTGTGCCAGGTATGAGAATGACTCAGGTGAGACGTACACAGGTCTGCATAATAATCGTGTAAACCTGCCATTTTGAAAATGTTGCACTGCACACACACATGCACTCACGCACGCACACGCATGCACACTGACACTGACGAAGACACACACACACACTGACACGCACACACACACATACACACACTCACAGTGGCTGTGTCCCTGTTTGCTGTATGTCCACATTTTTTAAATGGTTGGGCAAGTCTGTATACAACGACAGACCAGAGCACCAAACCTACTGGTGCGAATTTAGACTTTTATCCGTTGAAACAGGGATCGCATTTTTTTTATAAACGAGCTATCCTCACAGCTTAAACAAAATGATTATTCTTGGAAACCCTCTAGTGGGCAGGATGGAGCAGAGGAATAAACTGAGAACAGGGACCTAACAGGGAGGATCATGCACGAGGAATGCTCTCAGCCAGAACCCCATCAGCGCAGCGTTAAGTGTTTGATCCCTGCTCTCAGAATGAGTGTCTCACATGCAGCCTGGGTCCTGTGCTGCTGCAAACTAACTGCAGGGCTGAGCACAGGGTCACCAGGAAGAACACATGTTGTGTGTTTGTGAGTCTGCGGGGGAGCACGCCACACTAATCCGAAGCAGACCGCAGTAAACAGGATGTTAGCTGGAAACACAGAACATAAAGGGACAACAGACTCCCTCACGGACCGACTGCTGACCTGGGGGGGAGCAGAGAGGAGGGGACTCAGCCAGATCTGTTCCAGCCTTGTCCCATCCAGCCTCCAGATGCCTGCGAATGATTTGATTAATAATCCATTTTATTAGCTCAATTCCACAGGATTGCATCAACCACCTAAGTCTCATTGTTTTTGTAGCCTCTAAGGACAGCAGTTACTGGAGTAAAATACACACAAGCAGCTGCTAGACCCAGGGTAACACTGGAACCATTTACTGAACTAGATTTTATACAGACATGTTGTAAAGATAGGAGACAGCAAAAGGCTTTATTGTGCATGTACATCTCTCTCACATTTACTGAATAAATATTTCTCTTAAATAAGAAAGTGGTTTCTTTTCAGCAAGGAGATTTATTTTTTAAATTCATTTTATTTTTATATATATATATATATATATATATATATATATATATATAGAGAGAGAGAGAGAGAGAGAGAGAGAGAGAGAGAGAGAGAGAGAGAGAGAGAGAGAGAGAGAGAGAGAGAGATGATGTGTATGTACCAAACGTCAATTTGGAGGCTTTTGGACCCTGGGGATAGCCACACACATTGTATGATGACAAATGTAACAATTGCTTAATTGTATAGTTAATGGGCAAATGCTGATCAGATGCGAGTGATCAAGTTGCGGTCAGAATACATCATATCTATCTCTATCTATCTATCTATCTATCTATCTATCTATATATATATATATATATATATATATATATATATATATATATATATATATATATATATATATATATATATGTTATCCTGAAGTTACCTGAAGTGGAGCTTGAGTTCAGAAATGGAAATAAATACTTTATTTCTGTCTTTTGAAAAACTATTTACACAATATTGTACATAAAGATCTCTATCTAACAAATACCCCAGCATCTCTGCCTTTAGTGACAAATCAAACCATAGAACATTGAAAAGCATATGAAGACAGAGACAGAGAGAGAGAGAGGGAGAGACAGAGAGAGAGAGAGAGAGAGAGAGAGAGAGAGAGAGAGAGAGAGAGAGAGAGAGAGAGAGAGAGAGAGAGAGAGAGAGAGAGAGAGACAGAGAGAGAGAGAGAGAGAGAGAGACAGAGAGAGGGAGAGACAGAGAGAGAGAGCAGCACTCAGAGTATTTCCTAACGACACGGAAGCAGAGGAAGGGTTCTAGAACCTTGTCTAGATTCGCAAAGCTATTCACTCCAAGAAATAACCAACTTGAGCATTTAATGGCCTTATAAGCAGTCTTTAGTTGTTTGTTATTCATTTGAAGATTTGTAAACGTGTGTGTTTCGTTGTTTTTCTTCATTCAGGCGATTTGGAGCGGTCAGTTTTGAGACTCCTCCAAAGTTTTGAAGCGAAGGTGCTGCTGAGTGGAGGTGATGTCATTCTTGTATCGCAGTGTTAAAGAAGAAAGCCCCATCATTTCAACAGACTGCTGAACATTGAAGACAATGTTCATGCAAGGAGTAGAACCAGACAGACCTCGAGAGAGAGAGACTTGGAATAGAAGCAGCAGCTACTGCTCCCTAAAGTTAGAGAGAGCTGCGGCAGTGCTGCTTAAAATAAATGAACTTGTGTCCAAGAGGCTTGACAAAAGGTGGCCCAGAACAGCCTAAACAACAAAATAAATACTGTTCACAGCTCGGTGTTTCTTGTTCTCCTGTAACTCTGCAATGTCGTCCCTGTTCTTGCTGTGATGTTCCAGGCCAGGCAGGCAGCTTGCTACAATGGTTGGCTTCTGCTCTGCACACTGAAGAACATCATGCTCTGAAAAATCAGAATTCCTTAGATCTGTGTGCTCCTCGTAGCATTCAGTCTGTGAAGCACTGGGGAGGTGGGAGGAACGCAGGCAAACCGTATCAATAGTGCGGACTGGACGGAAAATACATGGCTTAGGATGAACGCTTGTTTGTTTTTTTTTCCTCTCCCAGTCACGGAGCTCAGTAGCGACCCCCGGTGGAGGCGGGCAGGAACTGCTGCGAGCGCCTCAATCCCTGTTTCTGCCTGTCGCTAAATAACAGGATCATCGATCCCGAGAATCCGTTTTTCAAACATGCTGCTCCGAGGGTCCCAAGTGATGGACGGGAATGGAGTGCGACCGAGGCCCCCTAGTGGCAGCCGCAGGCTCTCACCACCATGTTGCGGTACTTCTTCAGGATGACGTTGGCGCTGTCGTCGAAGTAGAGCACCGAGATGGCATGGAGCTGCGTCGGCGCGCAGCAGGGCTTGGGCACCGTCTCCGGGTTAATGAAGTGAACCTGAGGAACGAGATAAAAAGAGAGCTCAGCTCTCAGATAGATGAGGCAGGTAAGCTGCAAGACACAGAACTGAACACACACGGCATCACGTATTTACACACACAAAGACTCGCCGCGGCTGATGAAGAAGGGTCCGTGCTTACCAGTGTCTGCACTATGGCGTGGTTCGTAGCGTTCATGTACGAGTTGAGGGGAAAGGCGCACTCACCCTCACAGTAGTAGGCAGCGTATCCTTCTGGTGCTATTATCCAGTCCTGAAGAGGAGACAAGGTGAGACTCAGTGAAGAGCAGAAGCACACTGCAGAGACTAAACTACCATGAGACCACTATCCTCCCCACTTTAACTCCAGCAGTAATCAGATCAGGGACTCATTATCCACTTGGAGGAGATGCAGGACTATGTATTAGTAATTATAGAATAGTAGCATGACAGATTTGGAATCCGCATGATAGATTTGGAATCCGCATGATAGATTTGAAATCAGCGTGATAGAATTGAAATCAGCACGATAGATTTGAAATCAGCATAATAGAGTTGAAATCAGATGAGAGATTTGGAATCAGCATGACAGATTTTGGATCAGCATGATAGATTTGGAATTACCTGCCATCCTAGATCTTTGAAGCTGACGTAGAGCTCGTGTTTCTTGCAGGCTTGCCGCTGGTCTGCACTGCTGTTATCTAGAGGGACAAGGAAACAAACAGAGTCAGAACCCGTCTGGGGTATGGGCATCTCCAGCAGAAGAGACTTTGGATTGGCTCTGTCCTGTTGGACTAGACCGAGCTTCATCTTAGAGTTCGGAGTACAGTTGCAAAAAGTTGCAACCTCAGAGCTGCACATGGCTATGCAATTCTAGTTCCAGCTTGTTCGAGTGCCTTTTGTTTTGTAACTTGCTGCAACTTGCTGCAGAGAACAGTGCTGCCTCGCTGAGTACTTGTCACTGTATTGCATGAAATCCATAAATAACTGGCAATCCATTAAATCTGTATATCTGATATGTGATCTGACTGCACTAGCCTCAGGGTAGTGCATTGCCAAGGTGTGAGTTTTAATTTAAATGCACGTTGCTACTAATAAACTGGAACGGCATCTTATGTATTTATTTGCTTCTAGAAACGATGCTGTGAGTAGTGCTGTCTGCACTGCCTGCTGTGATGGCTTAGCTCATTACCTGCAATGTTGGAGACCCGCAGTGCATCCTGCCCCTTGTTCCCCTTGGAGCGGTTCTGGTTGCGGTGTTTTCCGTTCGCTGAGCGGATGCTGCGAATGTGGATCTCGGTGGCTTTGAAGAAGGCCACCATGAAGGGCTGCTTGTTCTGGGGGCCATGGTGCCCGATCAGCCCTGCCAGCTTGGGGTTCACGCTTCGACCTGCAATGGGGAGGCAAAATCACAGGCTGAGCTACACTGGCGAGGGATGGGCAAACACAGACAGTCAGTGTGCAGTCTAGAACGTGCCTTCAGGCAGGGAGAGTATAATCCCTATAATAGTAGAGAATGTGGCACATCAGATCAGAAGAGAATACAGAAAGGCATCACAAGGTTAAACAGGGCTCCCAAATCTCAACACAGCACCAGAGCCAGCTCTCAGCTGGGATTACAGCACGTATTAGCCCTGAGAGCTGCTGGCCAAATAATAAAGAACTGCAACTGCTGGGACAGCATGTGAAAAGAGCAAGTGAAGATGGTACTTGGGGAGATAAGTGTGTTTTACTCTACTTGTAATGAAGTCCTTCAAGTTCACAAAGGACTGCAGGTAAACACCTACACAGAGACATGTCTCGCTTGGACAGATAGCTACAGATGTTTGTTCCTTTTTATTTTCTAAAATCACTTGAGCGTTACTTTTAACAGTAGCTTCACTTCAAAATGTTACAGTGATCTCAAACTGCAGTTTTTGAGTCACTGTACATGGCTGATTGGGAGGCAACTATATACAAATGATTACCCTTTTTTAATTTCTTTCTTTTTTTTGTCTTAGGGGCACGCAGTCCATGCCAGACAGTGACAGCTGGACTCACCAGCCATGCTCTCCACTGCAAGCTGAAGCCCCAGGTTGTGATGAGGGCTCAGGACCCAGTGGTTGCTAGTGGCGGTGATATCAAACACCAGCCATCCCTCCTCAGCAGCCCAGATCACTCTTGAGTCCAGGAGAAACAGCTCCGACTCCCTGAAACACACACACACACGACGTGATATAGACAATGACCTGTAAAGACATCCCCCACACACACACCCACACACACGACGTGATATAGACATTGACCTGAAAACACATCCCCCCCACACACGACGTGATATAGACAATGACCTGTAAACACATCCCCCACACACACACCCACACACACGACGTGATATAGACAATGACCTGTAAACACATCCCCCACACACACGACGTGATATAGACAATGACCTGTAAACACATCACCCACACATGGGTTACAGACATTGACCTGCAAACACATGTGGCTTTAACTCATTATATAAACACAATCTGCAAACATGATGCCTGTAATATAATGCCCAAAATACTGTGTTACCTGTATTGTATTGTTGCATTCATTTTCTTGAATGATACTCATTTAATCGTTTGATGTTCTCTCTCCCCCCCCCCCCCCCCCAAGCAAGTAAACCTGCTAGGATTTCCCCCTGTCATTCAATCTGCATAACGACTTTATTTCTACATGCTTGTGCCTGTGTCTGTATTTTTTTTTAGCATGTGTAACACAGGATATGTTGCTTCCTGAAACATGATGAGTCCATGTCGCAGCCATTGCATTCTGCGCCCGGTTTCCTCTTCGGAACTGTAATTCGAACTTCATTACGATTTCTATGCGGTCTGAATGCTGCCGTCTGTGTTTGTCTGCAGTGACAAAGCAATATATTGTGGTTGCTTCCTGGTTAAAGAACTACTTTAAGACAAACAGCAGGTTCACCCTAGTTCATGAGACTGACTGTGTGTGGTGCTTGTGTCCCTCAGTGCATTTATCACAGTAAATTCAGTTATTCTGCCATTTAAAATGCCTGTGTCATGCATTTATTGTGCTTTTCTATAGTTAACCACCGTGCGCTGCCAACTTTTATTAAGAGATAGCAAAAGCAAGATAGGGATGGCAAATCCAGACTAACAAACTGGGAGAGAAATGAGAGAGAGATGGATTGTCCCAAACACACCTGAGGGAAAAGCATTTCCCAAAATTGTGATTAAGAAAAATAAATACAGTAACTAGAAACGTTTATTTTATTTTTTTTGTGAATGCTGTCATAATATTTTTTATGGAAATATTATAACAGAAAGATTTGAAAGTATGTGTGCCTGAAGATGGAAAATAAAATAACAAAAGAAGTAAAGAAAGAGAGACTGCTAGGGACAAAGAAAACACAAATTAAAATGTAAAGATTAAACAAGATGCCCTTACTGGGGAAGCCTAAATAGCTACAGAGAGAGAGAGAGAGAGAGAGAGAGAGAGAGAGAGAGAGAGAGAGAGAGAGAGAGAGAGAGAGAGACTAGGGAAGCTAAGGCAAGTTCAGAGGCCGCTGTGGAGCTCATCAGTGATGTCTTTCTACAGCAACCTTGCACAATCAACAACTGAAGTGCTAAGAGGAATCTGGGTCAGCCTTGTCTCTTAAGTTAGCTACAATTGAGCATTGATTTTCCTAACCCTAATCAACACGTCATGTACTGCTGTCCAATGCGGGAAAGGAGATCAAGTGCTAAGTCGCACACACAGACCGAATGAGTGGCTTAGATGGATAACGGATAATAAGATTTTTGGCAATACTGTGCTGTAGCACTATTTCACGTTTAAAAAGGAGAAGTGAATTAAGATACATTGAATGTTCTAATACACAGAACATCTTAAGGTCCAGGGTGACCCGTTCCATACCCATTAGCGACCACAATAACCCTCTCTCTGTTTTACACTGAGCTTTAAAATAAAACATCCCCACCTGTTGTGATCTACCTGCACAGGTCATGGAGGAGTAACCTGTACACACCTGTCCTAGTGCTGGAGCAGACTGTGAGGACACACCTGTTTCGGACCCACCTATGCTGGTGGTTACCAGGCGCCTTGTCGCTAGGGTCCGCTGTAGCAAGATGAGGAGAACTAGTCCCTGCCGGTTTTGCCTCTTTAACCTGCAGGAGAGCCAGAGCGACACTCCCTCTGGAATCCTCTTCCTACAGCCAGGACATGAACCTGCGCTCCCCTGACTGTGACCACGCCGTCGTGCTTTTACAGTCCCCTCTCACCTGTCGGGGTGCTCCTCCAACACTTGGTAGATGCTGATGAGGAAGGTCTCATTGTGGACTTGCTCGCGGATGAAGTCCTTGTAGATGCGGAACTCGGCGGCAGTGACGGTTTCACCCTCGGGGATACGAGACAGGTCGAAGAGGAACTCGCGGTGGTGCCGGCGCACTGGCAGAAACTCCTTATCATGCTCCACTGGAACAAGCAAAGACAAAGGCAGAGGTGAAGCATGGGAAGAGCCAGAGAATAGGACAGCGCCCTGTGAGATTCAGTCGCTTTTAAAAATGGTCTTGAGCTAGCTTTACCTCTCGTCTGGACCTAATAGAACACTGGATGAAAGCCACTTCCGTGAAATCTAATTCAGGTCAATCTGACGATTGTTTGCCTCTGTGGTGCCTTTGCTTCCTTCAATGTGTTTTTCTTCTGTTTTGTTATTTTGCACCCCCCTCTCCCCCCCCCCCCCCCCCCCCCCCCCCCCCCCCCCCACCCCGTCCACCCCCCCCCCGATTAAGTCCAGCGCTGACCTGCAGCTAATTTATGGAAAAGCTTTGCCCCTGGAATCACCATCTGCTTGACCCTTAGTGCTAATCACCTTGCCTCCTTGTCAGCTCTTCTGTAGCTGGGCAAGGTTAGGTCTGATCCCGATTTGTATGGGAGACCTCCAAAGAATCACATCCCTTCTATAGCAGTGTTTGAACTGGAAGCTTCAGAGAGGATCACACAGGCGCCGGGCACCTCCAATGTTAGATCTTATAGATAATCATTTTACATACATTTGGATGGGAACGATATCTTTAGACACCATATGTTTTTAAAATCCATCTTCAGAATGGTAAAATACGTGAGAAACAGCGTACCTATCGAATAGCATTTCACATCAGATTAGTTTAACAGGAAAATCAGCGTTGTTTCTCCTTCATTAGAAGTGAAAGCCCTGAGACCTATATTGGCGCAAGCCTTTCACAACCCACCGCCTCTCGCACGAAGTGACGAAACCAGAAAGGGGCAGATTGTCTCAGGGTCCACTTTCTTGTGTTATTTCCATATTCAGTATTATGCTTGTGTATTTTATTTTTCTGTTCCATACTGAGGTAGTGTGTTGTTAGTCTGCCTACCAAGAGTACAAAATGACTTGTGAACCGCTATGTATGAGACAAGTATGACTGAATCACTTCACAGTTCTGCACGGTTAAAATAACCTTACTGACGAAATAGACAAAATCTTCTTAACGACTTTATTTTGCAAACTGAACAGTGGCGAAATGTTTTTGCTCTTTACTGAGCAGTAAGTTGTCTGTTCACTAATCTATACCCCATTGCACATACAAACAACGTACCTAGACAAGCAATATGTACACACAATAATGAGATATTGTAAGTACACAGCGACCATAATTGTACATAAAGTATGCGCTTTATCTAATAGATATTGGGTATACTGAAAATGCTTTTTTCTCCTAACCCCAAGTATAAGGGAATCTGTTCCTTAACCCTTGGGCGCCACTAAAGATTTTACAAACCTGGTGCCAGTTTTCAGATTCATAACTTTAAACTCATATTTAGAAAATCTTTGAGAAGGGAACAGTAGCCAAGAAAACTGGTAGACAAGCATGTAGTCATATGGCTAAGACATCAAACAAAGTTCAAGTGTACTCTGCACGGGCCTTAAAGATCAAAGGAAACTTGTTCTCCAGCGGAATTCTCATAAAGACAAAAGAATAAATACAAATCTGGCCTGTTCTGTCATTAGAAAAAAAAACAACTTCAAATTCCTCAGCCCACATAAACAAATACCTAGACATCACTTGAATATCTTCCTAATAAGTCACAGGAAGAAAGGGTTATCTTTCTGATCCTGCAAGTTCTCTCTCGTTCCCATCCCCTGAATCTCTCTCTTTCCATCTCTCTCTTCCACATGAGCGGCCTGGCACAATAACAATACTGTCTGTGGAGGGTGGAGTGAGGTATGGATCTCATTACCTTTCAATAGCGAGTGAGCAAAGAGGAATCCTGGGTCTCTGTTCCTTATTATTGGAGGGGTTTGTGCTTATTGTCCAGTCTTCCCAAAGCACTCACATTGTTTACACACTGCCTTCACTTAAGGACTAGACTGCCCCAGTCCAAGATTCAGAGTTCCCATTGGGCTTGACAAAAAGGTGGGTTCCTTAGAGTGAAACAGAGCCAGTGTTTCAGATATCAATGCAATTCATTCTTAACATCTAGGTAATGCAACTAGGCTTTTGCTGTGTAGCAACACCATGTGGTTTGAGGATTAAGAGGGGTTCTTCCTATGCCTCGGTCCTTTGCCCCAGCTATAACAAACAATTATATTATTGATGGAAACCATAGCTTTTGTTATCACATAGCCACCTAAACTAATCGCCTCAGTGATTCAGACAATGCCCTCCCTTGTCAGATCAATGAAAAACAATTACAATGGTATGTAAAGTAACACCCTTTGGATAAATGTCATTTTCATATGGGCTCAATGAAGTCATTCATTTATTGAGACAACTGTAGAAAAGTAATCCTTTAATGGTTGTATGTCAAGCGCATTCTCGTCTAAAAGCTTTCCATGTGCTGCTTCCCCACTTTGTGCGCTTGTGGAGAACAACAGCCAATGCACTGTAAGCTGCAAGTTCAAAGCTACCATGCAAAGATACCTTGAGAAGCTTTTGCAAGTGGAAATGATGTGCACGCTTATATTTCTGCACCAAAGAATTCAGCTAAACAGCCCAGGTTTTGGTGTATGTCTTGAGCGTAAAAATTGGAATGACCCATATCGCTGAGCCAGTGGTACCACCTGCAAAGACTCAATCTTGCAGCTTTGGTGCTCTCAGGGTCGTTCCATTGACAGACTGTGTCTGGGGGCTCTTCTGTCTGAAATGCCAATAATAAATAACTGCTGAAAGTCAGCCAGCCAGCGCAGTGATGACATGGCAGAGCCTAATCTCTCTCCCTAGCTCTGGAGTCCCTCAGGCCTGGCCCCACCCTGGCACAGGCTGCAGGTGCACCGGCCTCCAGGAAACAAGGACCTGTTATCCCAACCGATAAAACAACAGGCCCCTTAATCCTTAAATCCTGCCTCCACATTAGAAGCCCTTTATCTGCACTTCTGAGAACAGCTGGACACAGCTACAGACATGTGGAGTAACCCCTTCCCTCTGCCTAACGGAGCTTGAATGCTTTGTAGTCGGCCATGGTGGATCTCCGGGTTCAAGTCCCAGATCACCCCCTCTTGACCTCCTTGTGCTCTTATTCTTATCAGGAAGAAACATCCGGATTTCCACGGGAATAGAGATTTCAGTCGGGCTTCCCAGAAACACATGCACACTTCCCTGTAAAGGTTCGGACTAAGACCCATAGATAATGGTCCAGTTAGGCCCATATGTATGACAAGTGGTAGTTTTGTCTTCCCTAATTCTTTTTTTTTGTTTTCTCACTCTTAAGACAGTAAGCCATTTCAAACAGACAGCCCCTCTCTCTCCCTCTCCCTCTCTATTTTTCTCCCCCCCTCGAAGACCATTAGTAGGGTATGACACTAATCAAAAGCCCAGCAGGAATGCATTTCAACACAAGTGAGCACGTTTATTGCTTCCTCTGAGAGGAACCAAGCAGCCATCAGCAGTGCCACCCTGCCTGTGTTAAATAAACATTTAGTGGAGAGTTAGGCTTTAAATCGCTGGCTGGAGTAACCTCATCTCCCGTGCCTGCATGCAGTGCTCTGACCTGTAACTTAAGCACTCTCCCGACCTGATCCCTAACTTCTCATTCCCAGCCCTGCACTCCTCTGGATTGTTACAGCTTTGGCTCCAGTGCTGTGTAATGAAGGGAGCTGGGATCCCTCTCCTAATGCGAGCCAGTAGAATGACTCTCCGGACCGTCGGTGCAAAGCCACCATGCATCTTGTATCTGATCTCGGGTGAGGAGAATGTTACTAGTCCATCAGTTCATGAATAATACTGAGACCAGCAGTCATGTGCCCTAAACTCCCACGTACCCCAGAACAAGGGGCACCAGCCAATAATTTACTTTTATCTGCCTTCAAAACACTATCCCGTCAGTATGGGAACATCACTGCTCCCATAAATATCAAATTCTATTGGCGTACTCACTAGAAACTGTAAATCATTTTTCTCCCCTGCTATGCTATGCAGTGTTTAAAGAAGCCATAACTGTTCATGATGAGGGGACCTCAGTTGAACTCTCACTTCCGCATCCCTGCAGAGAAAACAAAAACCTCACCTGCTACTTTTAAAAGAAATATTCCAATAATTCTGACTCGAGTATAGCTTCCTAATAGAATTTGAGTGCAGTATACCACCATGAAATCGGGTATGGTAAAGCATGGCCATTCACTGACTAAATATGGGTCAAGCTTACACGATCATGCAGAAATATTTCAAAGGCCTGCCAATGCATGATTACTCCTAGGGTTACATCATAATGCCTTGCCATCTCAGCTCCGGTGTTTGATTTGAATTAAATGTGTTTTACAGGCAAATTGTTCAGCTACTTCTATTTCATGTTTGAAAAGTGGATTGCAATCTGTCTTATGTTTTACAATGCTGTCATTGTTGAATGTCATTTACATTCTTTTTATATAATGCTTCATTGCTATCCAGCATTCATTCTGTTTAGCTCCATTGCAGGTGACGATACAGTGCATTGATACACTACAACAAAGGCTGGATAGTTACATAGTTTATCCTTATCCATGAACACTCGATCACTGCGTTTATATTTCACACACGATGACGTCCTTGTCAGTGACCCCTGCAGTGAGTTTGGCTCCTCTCTCTCTCTCTCTCTCTCTCTCTCTCTCTCTCTCTCTCTCTCTCTCTCTCTCTCTCTCTCTCTCTCTCTCTCTCTCTCTCCCTCTCTCCCTCTCTCTCCCTCTCTCTCTCCCTCTCG